>NW_003299119.1:252139-264466 GCF_000151645.1 Tuber melanosporum | reverse complement strand
TCGAATACATTGATCTTCCTGTAGGAACTCCGGTGGGGTAAGTCTTCCCCCACACCCACCCCCTCAAGGTACTTTCCCTCCGCCCCTCCCCCTCTACCATATGTCTGGACAGGTATATTCCTTGGCCGCTCACCACGCACCCGCCCTCCACCAGATTTTAAACTACAACCCTAACCTTGACATTTAGAATGCTATCATATATCTTCTTTTTGTACCAGCTAAGCCACCCCGATCTTGCTGGACATATATATCTACAACCCCACCACCTGCGACATCCCCTCTTGAAGGCAGTAATTAGATCATGTCATGCTCCCTTATCCTTAGTACGAGATTGAAGCACAATGTGGAAATTGTGGGAACCCGCCGATCTGCTCGGCATGCAAAAACCCGTCCAGCATGCTCCGAACCTGTCCGATATGTTCAGAACATGTTCGAGACTCCGGTCCCAATACCTGCACTGCACTGATCCGAATTCTCTCCCATTTCGAGCCGAGTTGAGTGTAGCAACACATGTGTGAGTTATTTGCCTTCCGAGCTTATGTAACGTTGATAGGATTACTTTTGGTGTTTGATCTTGCCAATCTTCACATTGGGGGCCATGAGAAACGCAACTGAACTCCCACTACTAGTCGTGAATACTGTTGGGAATGCTTGCAAGCTCAGGACTTTCTTTTGTCGTTCTAATAAAGGTTTCGGAGATGCACTTTGGATTAACGCATCCGGCGGAAGCAGGACGGGAGAATCGGGGGGACGGAGTAGTGGCTCTCCGGCGACTAAGAGTAGTGGGACTCTTTATGAAGCCTGGATGTATATCTTTGGTTAGCGCGAAAGTACGCAGGGGAAAGGGGAGCTTGTGTGGATTCGTGTGGTAATCGGTGGAAAGATAGGATGATACCTTTTTGTGACTCATATACTCCTGTCTTTACCGGTTACTTGGTTGAATTGAGCGCTATAGTGGGGAGAGAGGGAGAGAGTTGAAGGAGAATGAGCAAACTTCCCTACTTACATCAAAGCTGTGCGTCGGAGATCGCAGTGGTATTTCTGCTGCATTAATAATCGTCGCCGTTCCCCCGTTTAAACGTACCATGTCTTCTACAACCCACCACAGCCTGTTTGCCATGAATTCCATAGATATGATTCTACTAGAGGCGTGTATTTTAAGCATGCAGCCCCATGGTGTGGAATCAAAGGTGTTGTGGTTGAATCGGAAAAATGGCCGGGGGATTCCGGACTGGGGATCTAGTCCGTCAGAACGCTTCAGCCGCATTGAGAATTTGTGGTAGCACAGTCTGGAATGCCTCTGATCGTGCAAGAGCAATTGGATAAACCAGACGAGAATCCTCTTATTGATACTAAAGTCGATAAAATCCGTGAATGTAGAGATTGAAATGGCTCCCACACTTGATATTAGCTACCGTACTGTCTCTTCTCTCTTATATTTGGGAGGACATCAACTTTGGTAGTTCTATGACAGGGTGTCTGGTGTTTCGGTCCTGCCCGTGACTTTTACTATCGCTATTTTCACCAGCAAAAAAAAAATACCTGACTGTAAGCTCGTGACAGGAAAAATTACCATAGAATTTCCCAACTAACGAGGACTAGATGAGATCCCCATCGTGGGTAGTTCCCATTAAGCTGGAAACTATCTCAATAAGAACCGTTACATGAGTAGGCAATCCATTACCATATGTCATTACATCTTTGAAAAATAATGCTGATACTTTTCTTAGTTCGGTTATTTCATAGGTAACAATGCCGGTAGAATATTATATCGATACTGGATTGGGAATTATCCTTGTATCGGTGCATGTGGTGCACGTGGTAGTGGTCGGTGACAGTCCTGGCAAATGTCTTTAGTTGTGGCGGTATAGGGTGGGCTCCAATCGCCGATCGAGTAACTTAGTGAAGCAATCAAAATCAAATCCACACCTACCAGAACCGGTATCCGGTCAAGGATTGTTTGGGGTTTGCTTGCTGGCCCTTTAGAACTCTATCTAAATAGCCGAGCTTGGCATTTTTTCAAAATTCAACTCTATTATCGCCTTCCAAAGCGGCTAACAATTAGTAGTATTCTATGGTCACTCGGGGGGGTATTTGAAAGAAGTTTGGACTATGAGTTGATGTCAATCGTTTAGAATATTTTACCGTTCCAGAATATATTGAGTAGAAACAAATAGCGCGGAGCAGCGCGGTTTGGCTCGCTAAAATCCATTTCCGCCTAGCATTTCAAGCACCATCCTCTCAAGGAATATCCTCCGACCTGCAAGCAATGAAGCAAATCGAAGCTGGAGCCCAGATGGAAGGGCAAAAGGTAGGAAGGCGCAAAGAGAGAAAAGTATAAATTAAACAAATATCCCTGACGTTGTGGCAAATACGAAAGAAAATTTCCTGCAAGATCTCCCCATTATCTTGAGATGTTCACGCTTAGGCTGCAGGTGCAGAGCGAGCAGCCAATGGGGAAAATTGTTCTCAACGACCCGAGCACCCAACTGAGCCGGTAGCAAAATCACTGGCAGAAGTGCCTATTGTACCTACAGTTCCTGAGTAGCTGTTTTTACAACATTCTAACACAATCCCCAGCCCATCGATAAAACCCAACGTTTGCTACATATACGCGAGAATTCTTTGGGTTTCCCCCTCCAGGTTGCCATATATAAGTGTCTTGTTTTCTAAACAGGGTGCCAATTGACCGAGGGGGAAAAGTGATACTAGGCCTTGGCGGTATTTTTATGGGAAGCAGGTTTTTTGGCCATTCAATCGAATAATTTTAGTTAAAATGACAATGTGTCTTTGCTAGACTTAAGCTTTCTCGTATGGAAAGTTATAATTCTAAAGCATGTACCAGCATATTTTTGTATTCTTTGCTTAACTTAACCTAGTGAGGAAATTCAGCTGCTGGAAGTTGACTATATTTGGTGTGGTTCGATTACAGTACAGTAAAGTACAGTACTCGTACTTGAATGGACTAACGGTGATTCTTGTTACCGTGCCAGATTCGTACGGAGATAGCACCTAATTTTTGTATATTTCACTAGCAAGAAGTGTTCGGCTAGGACGGGGCCATGGGAGACCGATCACCCGTTGCTATGATAGTAAAATATGCAAAGCTTAGGTGCTGTACTCGATTACAGTTCCTCTATAAGGTGCGTCTCTAAAAAAAGGGGGCTGATACCTGCACACACATAGCTATTACTAAAAAATTAAAAACAAATAGTTTCTGAATTTGCCCGGATCGGGAATTATCTGTTGCCCCTCTGTGTGCGGTGGGTTATGATACTGTACGGTAAGAGTACGATACCAGCAAAATTAATTTAGGCCGGGGTTGAAGGTGGGAACTGTGCAAGGTTTGTGTAGGGAGAGTAATTGATGAGAAAATATATCTTGTTCACCAGACCGCGAGAGAGTTCTTACTTCAGGGATCTTCTTCTGACCTGGATAAAGGGCAGGATACCCCATGCCTGAAGAATTCAAACTATATACTGGCTGACATTTGTATCTCCGATCTTTCACTTGAGGACTTTGAAAGCGACCCATTACCGGAGGGTGCCCACCGCTACCGTCCAAGCAAAGAATTTCTTGAGTATCTCAAGAAATATGCCTTTCTTTATTATACAGCGAAAAACTGGGCGAATCATTTCCGAGATTCGGGGGATCAACAGATAGGATTATTCGAGGCGACACGACTGATTTGTAAAGCCGGGTCTAAACGCTCGATGGCATGGCTTCAGTTGTACTGGCTCAACTTTGACGATACACGCTACAGAGATTTCACGCATTTGATGATAGCATCGTGGTTTAGGCATGGAAGGGCAGTTCAGCAACTCTTGGCGGACGATGGAGATCTGAATGTTCGATGCAAAGATCACGGCACCGCGTTGAACATAGCAGCGTACCGGCAAGACGAGAACATTACCAAAATGCTGCTGCTGGATAAGAACGTCAAAGCCAATCTAGCTGAGAAGGAGTATAACATCCTGAATGTGAAGAGACCTGCTGGTTTGAAATTACTATGATAGTGGATAACTTCATCTAATCACTGCTTTCTATCTGAATACCTTAACAATGTCAAACTATGAGGAACTCAATAGGAGGCAGCGACATCAGCTTGTTGGGCTATTGTTGAACTACAATGTTATCCAACGTAAAGACTATTTCGCTACCCACTGGATACACTATTGTCCCGATTGCAATAAATGGTGGATAATCGTAGATCATGAGTTTAGTATTCGTGACTGCTGTGATTTACATTTCTTTTAATCTTGTTGTTTTATTTTGAATAATGTAACCGATACGGGTACTCAGTCAAAGATTTTGTTTTTGAGTGTTGTTTTAAGTATTACCCTAATACTTGGTTTGTTTTAAGTATTATTTAATACTTGGTTTTGTTTTATGCTTTGTTTTAAGTATCGCTCTGATAATTGGTTTGTTTTAAGTATCATTTTGATACTTAAGTAGTTTTACAAAAGTATATAGCTTGATACATTTGACTAGTTTTTTTCATGCTAGACATGAGCAAATTTGTGTATTTAAAGATTGCCTGATTTCATAATGAAAAGGCAGACTTCGACAGACCATATTTCAATATATGTGGTTGAATTGTTACTATTTATTTTTCCCAGTAAACCTCTGAAGACTCCATTAGTTTGCAGCTCTCTCCTTCTCTCTGGTAGAGGAGGCTATCTGTCAACTATTGTACCTTACTGTTAGGAGTACTGGGATCCAATACCTAGGAACTGCCCTAAGTAGGGTAACCCCACTGGGAAATGGAATCTTGGATCTCCAATACTCTCCTCTGGCCTCCTTATGGAGCCCACATGCCATCATACATATGTATCTCAGTTAGCTCAATGGGAATATCATGGGATTCCTCTCTAGAAGTCACTTGTTCAACTCCTGTTGTCATCAAAGTTATTTCTGGTATTTAGTTATTTTCTACCAATACTACTTGCAACTGAAAAGCTCCCTGCATGACAACTGGGAACCTCCAACAGAAGAGATATGATTCTACCCTTTAGAGGTGCTTCTCCTCTACATGAGGGAATTTACTAGATAACAATCTATCCTTTGGATCAGGAGATATTGCGCTTCAAAGTCAGCGACCACGGAGATTTGCATAAATTACTTTGCAGAATTGCCAACAGAGGAATTATCTGCCAGTCCTGTAGAATGGCTTCCTGCAAATTAGGTGGAAGCTATCCAGAATATATCCATTGGTTGGATCTAGATTTATCGTAGTTTAAAGTCAGGTGACCTAGGAAGATTGAAATTGCAGCTACTTCTAGAGATACAACCCGCAGATGAAACTGATTATTTTATCAATAAGGGATACAATTGGAGCCAACACAGTTCAACCTGAGAACTAGGCCATATGTAATGTATTCGCAGGGTGCTAATCACGTTATCGGTAATAGATACGATAGTTGGCAGGTGGCCTGCTCTTCTAGAGAGGAGGCGAGAGCTGAGAACTAAAGGAGGCTTTGAGGGTGTACTGGGAAACAAAGAAGTAACTGTTCAACCAAGTATATTGAAATACGGTTTGTCGAAGTCTGCCTTTTCTATCGTAGAAACAGGAGGTCTTTAAATACACAAATCTGTTCATATCTAGCATGAACGAAACTAATCAAAGGTATCAATCGATACACTTTGGTAAAACTCCTTAAGTATCAAAGCGATACTTAAAACAAAACATAAAACAAAACCAAGTATCAAACGATACTTAAAACAAACCAAGTATCAGAATTATACTTAAAACAAAACATAAAACAAAACCAAGTATCAAACGATACTTAAAACAAACCAAGTATCAGAACGATACTTAAAACAAAACATAAAACAAAACCAAGTATCAAACGATACTAAAAACAAACCAAGTATCAAAACGATACTTAAAACAAACCAAGTATCAAAACGATACTTAAAACAAAACATAAAACAAAACCAATAACCGAGTACCCGTACCGGTTACATTCCCCAAAATGAAACAACTGTTTAAATAAACAAAACCTAATAATCATCAAAAGCAGACTCTGAGAAACTAAGGGCTTCAGTTTCCGCTAAAAACTCTTCATCATAAGTGTCACACCAGGGGAAGGAAGAAATCCTAAGAAAATATTTAGACTCAAAGAAAGGTAAATCACAGTAATCACGAATACCAGATTCGCGCTGTACATTAACCCAAGCGTGATCGCAATCAGGACAGTAGTCTATCCGGAGGATTTCGAAGTAGTCTTCAAGTTGGATAGCATCGCGGTTCAACAACAGTCCAACAATCTGTTGTCGCAGCCACACATTGAGTTCCACATAGTTTGACAACGGTATGGTATTCGGATGGTGATTGGGATCAGATAAGGTTGTCGAGAACCTGTTGCATAGCATGATTTTCATCATCGCTACTTTCGAATTCCGATTGAATGTATGGTGCCCGAAATCCATCTCTAGCTTCGAGTTCTGCATACCATCGCTCAGTTTCTGCCATCGTGGGTGTCCATCACATGGTGATATAATTAATCGTTGGGGGGAGGGATTCGTTTAGCATATTGTCTTTCCACCATTCGTTCACCATATCTATAGTGTGCTCGAGTCCTTCTAGTGGTTCCCAGCTGTTTTCACTCATTGGATATCCTATCTATTTGACTAGAAACTGATCATTTCCATGCCAAAGATGGTGGTCTCTGATTTCTTCAACTTCCCATTCATCTGTCTTATCGATGATAATAGGTGCAGGTCCAGAGTGGGATCTTCCAGGGTACTTAGAGTAATCATTTGGATGGAATCGCTTGACAGCTGAGGTGTGAAAGACTGCAGTATTGTGGCGATACATGCGTCCATCCATCTGGACAGTGTAGTTTTCTGTATGCTCGTCAAAAGATAAGACTTTGAAAGGTCCTCGCCATCGGGGTTGTAATTTCTTGCTGCGTCCAACATTGGTAATAAACATGTTTCCATGTACCATGAGCATATCACCTGGTGGGATAGGGACATGTTTGCATCGTCGCTTCTGAGCAGTGGTGGTACTTCAGAATCGGGCAGCTTTAACAGCTTGGAAGGCATCATTCCGAATTGCTTGATGGTGGTTGAGGTGGTCATCGGAGGCAGGGACTGAGGAGTTCTTGAATAGGGTTGTAGGTAGGAGAGGATATTGGCGGCCGAAAATCGCCTTATATGGAGACATTCCCAAGGTGTCTGAAAATCCGGCATTGATATATGCAGCTAGCTCAACAAGGGCTGGTTCCCAGTTGGTTTGTCATTCATTGATCATGTTCCTAATTTCGGTCTTAACTTCGCGGATTTCTCGTTCTGCTTGGCCGTTAGTCTCATAGTGTCCAGGGGCAGCCATAATGTGGTTGATTCTGAGGGAGGTCAAGGTTTGCTTCCAGAATCTGGCGGTGAACCGGGGATCAGCATCACTGACAATAGATAAGGGGTATCCATGGGAGGTAAATAGGTGTCTTTGGAGGTTATTCCAAGTGTCTTTAGAGGAATCGGTAACCTTCATTGGTGTGAGCCATATGTATTGAGAGAATCGATCCACGGCTACCAAGATGGTATTATATCCTGCCAACTTGTTGAAAGGTCCTGCGAAATCGATGGCATATGATTCGAATATTTCACATGGTAGTTGGAGGGTCTGCGCTTTTCTTTCAGGTAGTTGTGTTCGCTCCTTATTTGCCTGGCAGAGTTCACATTGCTTGACAAAATCACGGAGGTCCATTCGCATCTCAGGCCAGTAAACATATTCTGAGGCATAATGGAGGTTGCGGTCCACACTATGGTGTCCTTTGTTGTGGATTTCAGTGATGACATATTCCCTAATAGTCATTCCATTGAACATATGGCCTTTCGGGATGTATAGGCAATGTTCACCATAACAGGTGCTGGTATAGACCATTCCGTTAGATATATTGTATGGTGCAAGATCTCCACGCCTGGAGCTATCCATGGCTTTGAAGTAAATCGGGTCATGGTGATATCCGGCTATCATTTGGCTTCGAAAAGAGGAGGTTAATTCTTCTGTGG
Organism: Tuber melanosporum; assembly: GCF_000151645.1. Classification (NCBI taxonomy): domain Eukaryota; kingdom Fungi; phylum Ascomycota; class Pezizomycetes; order Pezizales; family Tuberaceae; genus Tuber; species Tuber melanosporum. The sequence continues at coordinate 256,450 of NW_003299119.1, read as the reverse complement.
TTGATCTAACATCCCGTTCATCGTCAATCAGGGATCCTCTTGTTGGTTCGATAGGGGCATCCTCCTCCTCAAAGGTTTCATAGAGTTGTCGGTGGTGCTCGGAAATAGTAAGGGGTATGACCGAGACAATGGTTTCATTGTTGAATTCTTGTAAGGGTCTACCATATAGCGGTTGTGAATCGATTATGGGAAGAGAGGATGGCGGTGCTGACTGTGGGGGGTGTAAATAGGATATTGCATCCACGTAGGCTGCTGCTTGTTCGAGTTCTTCAAGACCTTGGTATTGTATTAGAACAGGATTAAAGGTATGAGGAGGTTGGGTCGATTTATCTTCATCGATCATCTCTTCTGCTCCTTCTGCGTTGTCGAAGCTGGTGTTTTTAGAATCATCCGCAGGCATATAGTACGGTCGCTGGTATCTGTTGCCGAACTTAATCTCAGTCTGGTGAAAAGGGCAGGTGTCATGATAGCAGTGGGACGAGTGGAGTCTGCTATGTTCAAGTTCATGAGGAGGTGTGCTGCGGAGTGTGCAATTGTCCTTCAATTCTTCATCAATGTCCTTTCCTCGTTCCGTTCCGGCAGCGCTGTACATAGTGCAAGAGAAAAGATTGGGGGGAGTGGCAGAGCTGACGGTAGCCATCGATGGTTCTTGTTCATAGGAGGTGTCGTTAGGGCTGTCTTCGCTTTGCCTTGTGTGGTCATGAACAAGAGGAGGATCTGCGAGGTCTTGATTCTCATATAGGCAGGAGAGAGCATCAGCTAAATAGTTTGTTCTTCTAGGGGTATAAGTGATTTTTGCATCGTATTTGCTGATTTCGCCTATCCATCTTGTTCTTCTCCTTCCAGGTATTCTTTCTGTTTTAAGATTAGTGAGAGGTTGGTGGTCGGTAACAATAGTTAAGGTATTGCCCATCAGGATGTGATTGAAAGCGGCGAGAGCATCAATCACCGCAAGGGCTTCCTTGTCTGTTGTTCCATAGTTCATCTGTGAGTTAGTGAACTTCCTGCTGTGTAATGCCACCGGTCTTGCCGTTTCATGGGAGGCCCCTTACCCAACCCATACTCCAACTCCAGTATCTGATGCATCAGTAATTAGCCATATCGGTTCTGGTTTGCTATAGTCGATAGGTTGAATAACGTTGGCGTTTTTAATCAACTCTTTGATGTTGGTAAAGGCTTGGTCATGAGTGTGGGCCCCGACAAATTCTGCATTGCCTGTAAGGTCTGTGAGCGGCGCTGTTACAGTGGCGTGGTGTGGTAGGAACTGGGCAATATAGTTGACTAGTCCTAGGAATCGCATGAGTTCCTTTTGATTTCGGGGTGTCGTCCATTCCGTTAAACAGGCTATTTTTCCAGGGGCTGCATGTATTCCTTCATCATCCATAATATGTCCTAGGATATCGAGGTTATCGGCAAACAGGATTGATTTGTTTCTGCTAGTGTAGAATTTAACTTCCCTTAGTTTGGTACAAACCAAACCTATATGGTAGGTATGTCCTATTTTGGTGTTCGAGAAGATGAGAATATCATCAATGTAGACCTAGACAAAGTGGTGCCGGTATTCGCTCAAGAGGTTTTCCATAATTCGCATAAAGGTGACAGGTGCATTCATATCACATTGTAACATAACTCGGCTAATGAAACTTCCGAAGGGTGTTTTGAAACTGTTGTAGCGTTCGCTTTCTGGGTCTAACCTTGTTTCGAAGTAGGCATCGCTTAGGTCAATCTTACTTCGGAATCTAGCCCATCCATCTGCATTTAGTATCTGGGTTTGGTTTGGGATAGTGGAGCTGTCCATAACCATGTTGTCATTCCGTAGCTTAAGGTCAACCAAGGGGCGGATTGTTTTGCCATCTGCTTTGGGTTGAACAAACATAGGAGCGGCACCTGGGGCTTCTGCCCGGTAGATGACTCCTCTTCTTTGTTGTTGGTTGATCCAATCACAAAGTGGGCTTTTGTAGGTGTCAGGAATAAAGTAGGTGGGTTGGTTCTTGAGATTAGAGGTGTCTCGGAGGCGAATGTGGTGATTCACCTCTCTCATAGGCAGTAGTTCTTCGGGTATTTGATCAGGGAAAACATCATAGTATTCATCCAATAGTCGTTGGGCAGTTGCTTCACAGACTGCGGCTCGGTACTCTCCGCATGTTGGCTTGCATGGGACTCTGACCTTCTGATCTGGAAAATCGATGGTTGATTCCCCACACCTGATTATAGCTTTGTGGCGGTTCAGGAATGGCATACCTATTAGGGCATCGTATTTGGCTAGATTTCCAACCAGCATTTCCTGGAGGGGTAGTACAGCAGAACCAAGTCGAATAGTCGCACTACAGGTTTTATGCCTTGTGGATCGTGATCCCTTTACTGCCATATTGACTGGTATGGGTTGGTTAAGGTCTCGAGTTGGGAGTCCATGGACAGAGACAAAGGCATTACTGATCATATCTCTTCCAATTGCGCCAGTGTCGAATAGGACTTGAGCCTTTTTGCCATTGATCGGGATAGTACCTTCTAGGGTGGTGTGTGCTTTGAATGTAGCCAGAGGTCAAACATGGTTGCATTCCACATCGATATATCCCATATGGATCTCTTCATATTCGCTGGATTGGGTATCATCGCTTTCAACATTGCTGGCCACTGCCTCCTGCTGAATTGCCTTTTCTTTCCCTTTCTTCGTAGGGCAGTTCTTTGCCATGTGTCCTGTTTTTCCACATTCGAAACATTCTCCTTTCTGCCGTCTCGATTTTTTGGAGGATTTTGTTTTCTTCTTGAAAACCCTTTGGGTATCGTCTTCAGAGTTGCTGGAGGCTTTGTGCCATGGCTGGCTATTCCTACTGGAGGATATCTGCGTTTTGTACGCCTTGGTCTCATGGAGAATGGCGTCCTTTCATTCTGCTCTTGCAATTATTACTGCAATATTGTCACCGTCTTCCTCGAGTGGTTCTACTTCTCGCAAGAGGGTAGGGTGTATAGTGTCGTAGAATTATCACTTCAGGATGTATTTGGAGATACTTCCTTTCTCCGTTCGGTCCTTATACATCATCAGGTCCGTAGCCACATTACTGATTCGCTTGACATGCATTCCATTAACTTGCTAGAGCTGGTTGAATTTGTTGTATAGGAGGTCGTTGGTTATAGAGGATTGGAATCGTCATTTCAGCTAATCGAGAACCGTAGTTCCTCTTAATCTTACATTCCCGCCGTATTCCTTATAGCATTGGTGGTATGCGTCGGTTGCCTTTCCTTCGCAGAATGATCCAATGTATAGTCCAGTTGTAGAGTCTTCCACATCTTTCCCTTGCAGGAGAAGATAATGTATGAGTTCCGTCGCCCATCGGTCAAAAGCTTCAGGTTTGAGGTCTTTTCCTTCTCCTGTGAAGTTCGCTGGGAGGTGGAGTTTAAACTTAGGGGGTTCAAATGCTGTGGGTACCTCCTCTTCTTCAGGCCTAGCCCGAGATTTTCCTTCTCCTGCAGAAGGCCCTCCTCCTGTGCTAGCCATATCTGATTCGTTACTGGATTCAGGGTCGATCGGAGGTTCAAAGGAAGGCTTCTTTGCTGGAGTAGAAGGGAATTCTCCTGGAGGTTGTGTGTCTTCCATGTTTGCAGGATCACCCGGCTCTTTAGCAGAGCGCCGGGGTTATTTCTTTCTTATAAGGGCTTGCCGTGGGATTTGCTTCCCACTCCTGGTCATCAAAGACTCTATCTTGGGTTTGAGATGAAGCCGAATGTGTTGTGATTCTGCCACTTCTCTCCGCTAGCGTTCTGGTTGATATCAATAGGTTGATCAGGCCTAAATCCGGAAAACAGGTTCTTAACCACTTACTCAGGTTAAAAAAATGTAAAGTGTTCGCAGGGTGCTAATCACGTTATCGGTAATAGATACGATAGTTGGCAGGTGGCCTGCTCTTCTAGAGAGGAGGTGAGAGCTGAGAACTAAAGGAGGCTTCGAGGGTGTACTGGAGAACAAAGAAGTAACTGTTCAACCAAGTATATTGAAATACTGTTTGTTGAAGTCTGCCTTTTCTATCGTAGAAACAGGCGGTCTTTAAATACACAAATCTGTTCATATCTAGCATGAACGAAACTAATCAAAGGTATCAATCGATACACTTTGGTAAAACTCCTTAAGTATCAAAGCGATACTTAAAACAAAACATAAAACAAAACCAAGTATCAAACGATACTTAAAACAAACCAAGTATCAAAACGATACTTAAAACAAAACATAAAACACAACCCAGTATCAAACGATACTTAAAACAAACCAAGTATCAAAACGATACTTAAAACGAAACATAAAACAAAACCAAGTAT
>NW_003299119.1:248888-251075 GCF_000151645.1 Tuber melanosporum | reverse complement strand
CGGTTATCAAGGATTCGTTGTCAAAACAATGCCCCACAGATAATTATAGGTCATTGGTGAATAGTACTGTCTTCCTTCTTACTATTGAGAAAGCTTTGTAGCATGTTGCAGTACATAATTTATATGATAGCCTTAGTATGGTCTTCCATCTTCCAAATGTAAATAGGCAGTAGCTTTTGTGAATGAAATCGGATTTTCAGTGTACCTATTGCATGCTCAATCTTCACTTGACTATGTGCATGCATCCAATTAAGATATCTATAGTTATCTTGATATTGATTTGCTAAAGGCTCCTTGTATGGAGTAATGCGGTGTCTTGTGAGTCTATATATTTTATCTCTTAAGAGATACTCATCAGGCTTAGAAAAGAAAAACCAGGGGTCATAAAGAGTGGTGTACTTCCAGAAAAGACGAGATCACCAACTGATACTAGATATCCTGCAGAGACAAAGGTAAAGCACAAATTGTTATCACAAACAGCTTGCATATTCAAAGTATAGAATTTTTTCCAGTTTCTATAAGTCTCACCATGGAAACTTGATGCATGCATTAGGCCAATATCTGTACCATCAAGAAAGCTAACATATCCAGGAAACTGTGTATCCTACTCAATCTCCCTTCGCATGGTACGGTAATCCTCCAAGGCAGGCTTTGGTCAAATCAAGTAATTTGGAAGCAGTCATAGAAGCGCAGTCATAACCCAATGTTGATAAAGGTATCCTTTACCCTTACCAATCTGTAACTGCTCACTGAAACAGACTGTAGAATTCCCTAATTGCCCCATAATATACAGTGTAACTGCAAGCTGTAATGCACTATCCACTTGTGGATTCTAGGACTGATTATGGAATATTGGGTCAAACTTAATTTTTTCATTAAGTACATAAATGGAGGTACAGCTCATTAGAAACAACAAACAAAATCGATCTACAGAGATAATTGTAAACTATTTAAATTTATATATAAACACATACAGATTAGCTACTTGTCTACCTCTACCTATAGAAACAACATATCTAGATTGCTTTACTATACTTACATTTAACCAAAATCCAAGTCCACGAGTAAGAGATTCCCGGGGAGCAAGATATCAAATATTAGATAGCTCCACTAAGAGTGCTTCACATAGCTGTTGCGCTTCAGCTATGAGAAGCTCACTGTCTAGATCATCTGGCTCCCAAGTCCGGGTAGATAAAGCCTTGATGAGATCACTTGTAACATCGGGAGTGTCATCACCGGAGTCATTAAAGCAGAGGTCTAACAGAAGCGAAAATCCTGATAGTTCTGTGACTTCCTGGGATACACAGTGCTTCCAGCGGGTCCAAGGCATTGGAAATGATCGTTGTATCTGGATATAGGTGGGCGAAGCGAGTTGAACGGTTGAAAAAGAACTCTTGGAAAATGAAGGGCAAACTTGAGCCGTTGCCACAACTGGGTCCTCAGAGTTACATCTACTGCCGGTTTTCATTCATCAATTCTATTGGTTGATTTATCCTTAGCGCAACACGTGGTCATGACGAAAACCGTCAACATAAAGTCACGGTTTTTAACTTTGAATAACGTACCCCACGGTGAGTCGAAACACACCGTAACACGAAACAACTAGTGCTCAATCAGCACCAATAAACCTGTTTTCCTGTTAACTTAACTAGTGCAATACTAGTGCAATGACTCAAACAGGATATCTGTCATCATGTAGAAATCAGCTCAAGTAGAATGTAGCAACGAAAAGACAATTGAAGTCAGTTGAAACTCTCTACCTTCAATAAAGCTGGCTATAATGTTATTCAACAAGAAGAATTTCACAAGCAAACAACGTATTGAACTTACACTTATTCATTTGAATCATGCTCGGAACAAAGGCACCCAGTACATTTCCACTTTTGATGAATTAGCCAGCGCTTATGAAGATTATGAAGTCAAGTCTTTGGCATCGCGATCATGGCCGGACCCCAATCAGCGAATGCAATGAACGGAAACAATATCTGACTTCAGGAGACGAGCAAGCTCTAGTTAATTGGTATAAACTCAGTAGGCTTAGTTGATATAAAGATAAAGTTAGCTAATTAACTGGCAGGTGTTTGGAAATGCAAGACTACTGCTTTCTACCACGGATAGCATTGGTCAAAGAAATGGCAATTTATCTATGCAGTAAACAGAATTCTGAAAAGGCTCAGTCTATTGGCT
>NW_003299119.1:144053-248738 GCF_000151645.1 Tuber melanosporum | reverse complement strand
CCTAGCCCGCCATCCAGAACTAGGTATTCAGTACAGCCAACAACTTGAACATGTCCAAGTTGAGGCGCAACAAGACTATTATACATTTGCAAAGTTCTTTGAACGAGTATGTACTATATTCTATAGCAAATATTGTACATAGCTAATTTAAAATGCTTGAAACAGCTATTTCAAAGTTCAACATTAGGCCCAAAAATCTTTACAATCTAGACGAAATCCGCTATCTTATGGGTTTCACACAATCCTGTCGAGTCATTTATGGTAAAGATTTACAAAATCATAGCAGCAGACTACCAGCAATTGATGGTGGAAGGGAAATGGTAACAGTAATAGAGACCATTTGTGCAAATAGCTCTGAACTATGACCTATGATTATTTTAAATGGAGATGGTATACAAGAAGATTGAGTGGAAAGCAGTCATGGTTATCTTTCAATGCCATATGAGGTTCTTGTTAGTTCTTCTGAGAATAGCTAGACAGATAGTAAAAAAAGCCTCCAATATCTCAAGCACTTCTTTGGACCAAGTATGAGGACTGCGATTAAGACTGACTATGGGTCTCAATTCTGCATGCTTTTGTTCGATGGCATTTCTCTCATATCACATGGGAGTTTCTTCTCTACTGTTTGCAAAATTGCATCATTCCCTTCTGTTTGCCGGCACATACAACACATAGGTTACAGGCTTTGGATGTTGCTGTATTTAGCCCATGGAAGCGGAAGTGGACAGATACAGTATGGGAGAGATTTCAATGGGAGAACTATACTGTGAAAAAGGAAAGCTTTTGGGAGATTTTGGAGAAGGCTCGGGCAGAAGGGTTGACGAAAAGAAATATTCTGAGTAGCTTCAAGGCTACTGGGATTTATCCATTGAATGGTCAAAAGATACTTCAAACTCTTCCAGGATATGATTTGTACCAACCAACACATACCGTATTGCAAGGTTCGAGTTCAACTCTACCTTATGAGCCTAAAACTCCTAAAACTGAGTCTGAGATTATAGAGTTAGCTGCCTTTGCTGAGAAGAGTATCTACTGAAATACCCCACAATCCGGAAAGGCTCGTACTGCCGTCTGCTTTCTTGCTCACTCTGCATAACTTCACTGCTCAACTCTAAACATACATCATGAGACTGAATGCCAGAAACGTCAATACCTTATAGAAAAAGGTATTAATTCTGGCAACAAAGGAAAGAGAAGGATTAAGGTTAATAACTCAGCTGTCTGAGCCGATGATGTGAAAAATATAATTTAAACTAACTATGGTGGTAAGATAAAAGCAGCAAAAAGTAGTTTCGAATATTGTACACTATTGTATAGTAGTACACAGACTAAGCTTACAGAAATAATAAACCAGAAAAAGCAGCAGCAAGAGAGAAAAAATAAGGTAGAAGGGGGTAGGAGTAAAAGATATAAATCAGCAGTTCAGTTAGCAGGAGAGTGGAAGAAATTGGAGGAAAAAATGGAAAGATACAGAAAATTAGTAAAAGAGAAGAAGAATGTGTATGAAAAATTAAAGGCAGAAGAGAAAAGTGCTTTGGAAGGATTGAATGGTTTGGATATTGAATATGAGGAAGAGGAAGATGGAAGGGAAAAGAATGAGGTGCACGGGTTAGATATTGGTGTTGAGGTTGAAGACAGACTCGGAGATGATTCATGTTAATTGTGGATTTTCATCGGAGGTGGTTGCCGTATAACTTGTATTAAGCTACACTTTGTTTGGCTGTTTCGTGTCACCGTGTGTTTCGACTCGCCGTGGGGTACGTTACCCTCAGAGGTTGCTTTCGCAACCTTGAGCACCCTCCTGCAGAGGGTGCCCCAAGTTACTGCTCAACTTCAGATTCGGCTCAACGTCACTTTCAATTTTGTATGCGAATTCAAGAATTACGAACCGCTACCAACTATTTTCTGATGCTTTAAACACCCATCTAGCTTTCTCACACATTATCCGAAATCATAGAAAATGGAAGACTCATTTTCATTCTGCTGTTCTATAACTTTTATTTTCATCTGGTGGGAATTTGGTTTCGGTTAAGCCTGAAAATGACGTTGAGCCAAATCGACGTTGGGGCGTAGTGGAGGAGAGTGCACAACCTACCTTGGCACTGTTACTAGAGATGCGGTGCTCGAGTGATGAAGCAATCAAAATCAAATCTTCATCTACCAGAACCGGTTCATGGTCAAGGATTGATTGGGGTTAGCTTGCCGACCCTCTAGAACTCTTTCTAGTTTACCTGAGCTTAACATTTTTTCAAATTTCAACTTATCAATATCGCATGCTGAAGTTGCTAATAATTAGTAGTATTATATGGTCACTCAGGGCGGTATTTGATGGACTGTAAGTTATTGTTAATCGTTTAGAATCTTTTACCGTACCAGAATATATTAAACACAAACGCGAAGCGTGGGGAAACGCTGTTTGGATTGCTAAATGCCATTTCTGCCGAGCATGTCGAGCACCACCCTCTCACGGTACATATCCTCCTGCCTGCGAGCAGCCAAGCAAATCGAACGCGGTGACCATGGAGAAGCGTAGAGATAGGAAGGTGGAAAGAGAGAAAAATATAGATTCAACAAATATACCAAGAAAAATTCCTGCAAGATCTCCACATTACCTTGAGATGTGCGTGGTTAGGCTGCAGGTGCAGGGCTGGCAGCCAATGGAGAAAATTGATCCCCACCACCCGAGCACCGTCCTGGGCTGGTAGCAAAACCGCTGGTAGAGGTGCCTTTTACACCCGCAGCACCTGAGTAGCCGTATTTACAACATTCTAACACAATCTCCATTTCATTGATAAAACCCAATGTTTACTAAATGTGCGAGGGAATTCTTTGAGGTTTTCCCTTCCAGGTTGTCATAAATAACTATCTCGTTTCCTAAATAGGATGCCCATTGACCGAGGTGGGAAAGTGATTCCATTCGTCTTGGCGCTAGTTTTATCGGAAGAAGGTTTTTTGTCCACTTTTCGAATAATTTTAGCTAAAATGTCAATTTGTCTGTGCCAGACTTAAGCTTTCTTGTGCATAAAATATAGTTCTATAGCCTGAATTGGCATCTTTTCGTATTCTTTGGTTAATCTAGGGAGGAAATTCAGCTGCTGCAACTTGACTACTCTTGGTATGATTCGATTACAGTACAGTACCTGAATCGACCAACGGTGATTCTTTCCACCAGCTTCGAGCGGAGATAGCGCCTAAGCTTTGTATAGTCTATTTAACTAGCAAGAAGTGTTCGGCTAGGGCGGGGCTGTTGATGATAGGAGCGGGGAGAAAGGAAAAGAGATTATACAAGGAATTGAAGACCACCACAGATATTGATAGACTAAATGCGGTTCAGAAGGATTCACAGAAGCAAAGGGAAAGCCCGAAGCAAGGGATAGATGTTGAAGCTTCTAGATCGATGTTGGTCGATTGAGATAGATTGTGGAGGTTTCGGGAGTCTAGCGAAGAGTGCAGAGGTTCAATGGATTAGTATGGAGGTTGAGAGATTGACAGGAGATTCTCCGAACATGTCTTTCCTTTGTTATCACGGGAGTGTATGGAGGAAAGGGTAGCATGCTTGGAGAGATAAGGATAGGTGTGGTGATTCATGGAATGATGGGGATACGTTGTTTATGTTTTACTTATACACCTGTCTTTACCGTTAGTTTAGAAAAAAGAGAGCGAAGCTGTTTTTACCTTACCATACACTTTTGTGCACGTCCCACCACAGTCCCCACATAGTCCTTTAGTGTTTCTACCCACCGCTGCGCAAGTCAGTCACTGACTGTTATTCTTCTCCGTCATAAGAATAGAGGCCTCTGCTTGGTGGAGATGGTTTTTTGGTGTTTCCTTATGGGGGATTGCAGAGAATGGTTTCATGCTTTGTTTTGGTGGAGAGTTCCGGAAGAGACTCAGGTGGCGATGAAGGGAATTTCCTTTGTGCTCTCTATTTAGATTAGTCTTTTCCACTAATGTGGGGATAGCTGTGAGAGACGTCGTTTTTTCTTGCTTAGATCAATATCATTGAAGTTCACCATTTTTCCCAACTGCGCACGAAAGTACAGTATTTTTAATAGGGGCCGGGGGAGACCGAACTCCCGTCGTTAGTAAATATGCAAAGCTCAGGTGCTGGAATCGAGGGCTGTGCCTCCGTACTCGTACTGTACAGTACATCTCTAAAAAAAAAAACAGGACTAATACTCACACACACACGCATATCTATTCTTAAAAAAAAAGATATCATAGTTTCTAAATTTGCCGGGATCGGGAATTATCCGTCGCATCACGCCTCTGTGTGCATGGGGTACGTTATAAAATGATACCAGAAAAATTGATCTAGCCGTCGGGGTTGAAGGTGGGAACTCTGCAAGGTTGGTGTCGGAAGGGGATAGTGATTGTGGGGGTCTCCGCATGGGATAAATTACCGTGTTCGTGTCCACAGCTTTTCAACCACCGATAGTGAAGCAATCAGAGCCAAATCTTTATCTACCTGTGAAACAATCCCCAGACATTTTTACCCGCTGACCCTTTAGACTCTGCATCAAGGTTGGCCGAGGCGTTATTATCAGGTGGCAATTTTCGGTACATTGACTTGGCACATTTTCTAATGATTCGCCCCACCTTGCAATTTTTCAAACCCCAAATTTGAAATATCGCGTGCGAAGGTGGCAAACGGTTCTCTAGGAAGTAGTGGGCGCTTGGGGAGATTTTTGAAAGGATTTTGGGTTATAATATCAACTGAACTACGCTTTTTTTTTTTTACGGCTGCACAATGTGTTGAACGGAAAGCGTAGAGAAGATTGATTTGGGCTGTTTCATGCCACTTCCCCGGAGCCAGAGGCAACTTCTGAAGACATAGCCCATCATACCCCCCGCCCACAAGAAATGAAGCATACCGGTACTAAAAGCTAATTTCATTCTATCTAGCCTGGGCGTCGGTACTTGCCTTGTACGGTAGCTGAAGGCAAGATGGAAGGATAGGAGAAAGGAAAGTCGAAAAGAAAAAAGAAATATAGAATGTGTGTTTACTCGAGTAGTTATGCTGCGGGCTTAGGGTCGGCTGCCAATGGGGTGAATGGTTTCCGACTAGCTGACACGAGCACATTGAAATCTCAGGGAGAGTCCACGCTACTCGAGAGTGGTAGCACCGTAGGGTACTCTTACAGTACCTTATGTGGCATGAGTGGTAGGGGGTGAAGTAAATACTTGTGCGACATGAATGATTGAGTGGTGCGGGGTCACTGAGCCTCTGACTTCCGTGCACATCCACTCTTTTTGGTCGAAGGGATACCGGCAGGATAATCTCACCCCTTCCCAACCCTTCTACGCTTTCTGTTCTCCCAGACCTCTCTGAATATCTTTCAATCCCTACGATAATTTTAATTCTTGTCTTCCTTTTTGTTTCTCCCACCCTTCCAGACCTGGTTGAAGATCTTTACGACCATCCAAGTCCACATTCAATCACTACCCAGCCAAAACGCAACCTCTTCTGACAATCATTGATCGATCACATGGGTAATTGGCCATCAAACACCCGCTCTGAGGACAATTCCTCGTCTGAACAGTATGCTTTTGAGATTGTATCTAGTGGCCATTCGTATACTTAAAATTAATAGTCATGGGTATCGCACGATGACCAACAGTAATAACAGCGGTGACTATAGCGGCAACGTTGACTCAAACAACAAAATCTACGGCGAGACCATCAACATTTCCAAGACCTACGCCCATTGTGACCAGAGGCACACGGGCCTGTCACAGGACCATCGCGAAATATTGCAATGCCTACACACTTCGAAATACACCAATCATAGAACTCGCGTTCAGAAGCCAGAGGAGGGAACATGCACTTGGATTACCGAACATCAAAAGTATAAGGAGTGGTTGGGGAAGGAAAAATCCGGTCTCCTCTGGCTGTCGGCGGACCCAGGTTGCGGGAAATCAGTCGCCGCTTCTTTCCTCGTAAAGCATCTGCAAATCCATACGGACGCCACAGTTTGCTATTTTTTCTTCAAAGATGACAACGATGAACAGAGGCGCGCAACATTCGCTCTTTGTGCTATACTACATCAACTTTTTATGCAGAACGAGACGCTCTCCAGTTACGCCGAGAGAGAGTTTAAGGGTAAAGGAAAGGGGTTTACCGAGGAGGTCGATACATTGTGGGATATTTTGGTTGGGGCAGTAGCTGAGGGGGGGTGTGGCAATGTAATTTGTGTGGTGGACGCGCTGGACGAGTGCGAGGAAGGGACTCTGACTCGGCTTATCGATCATATCACAAGTCTACCTGGGTCACAGACTTCCGATATTCCTTTAAAATTCCTAGTTACGAGTCGCCCCTACCAAAAGATCGAGAGAAAACTTGGCTCACCCTCAACCACTATCCGGCTGAAAGGCGAGGAAGAGTTCCCGGCTATTACTGCTGATGTTCTTCGTGTCATAGACAAGGGCATTGAAGACCTTGAGTTGCAGTGGGAGCAGCCCGGGGGGCTGGGAGTTGTGCGAAATGTCCTCGTATCGTCTGCCGATCGGACATTCCTTTGGGTTTCCCTTATTCTAGAGATTTTGAAGAATAGCGAGGACGGATCGCCGGAGGTGCTTATCAAAATTGCCTCCACTGCACCACCCAATATAGCAGAAATATACACCAAGATTCTGGATAAAAGCGCAAACCCCGAAAAAGCTCGACGAATCCTGAATATAGTGGTAGCAGCAAAAAGACCCCTTACGGTACGAGAGATGAACATCGCATTCCGAATCAGGCCGGAGCACAAGGCAAGCGAGGATATCAAGGGTAGGGGTGGCGGGTTCGAAAAGACAGTGAAATATTTGTGCGGACTTTTCGTGCGGGTCATTGATGAGAAAATCTATCTTGTTCACCAGACCGCGAGAGAGTTCCTGCTTCAGGGACCTTCGCCTGGCCTGGGTAAATGGCAGTATACCCTATGCCTGAGGAATTCAAACTATCTACTAGCTGACATTTGTATCTCCTATCTTTCACTTGAGGACTTTGAAAGCGACCCATTACCGGAGATTTCCTACAGCTACCGTCCAAGCCAAGAATTTCTTGAGTATCTCGAGAAACATGCCTTTCTTTATTATGCAGCCAAAAACTGGGCGAACCATTTCAGAGATTCGGGGGATCAGCAGATGGAATTATTCGAGGCGACACGACGAATTTGTAAAGCCAGATCTAAACGTTCGATGACATGGCTTAAGTTGTACTGGCTCACCTTTGGGGATACATGCTACACAGATTTCACACATTTGATGATAGCATCGTGGTTTAGGCATGGGGCGGCGGTGCGGCAACTCTTGGCGGAGGATGAAGATCTGAATGTTCGATGCGAAGGGCTTGGCACCGCATTGAACATAGCAGCGATCCGGGAAGACGAGAACATTACCAAAATGCTGATAGAAAATAACGTCAAAGCCTATCTAGGTAATAAGGAGTATAACATCTTGGAGGTGAAGAGACCTGTTGGTTTGAAACGAGTGCGATAGTGGATAACTAACAATAAATTGACTATTTTTCATAGACAGTAGGTGAATTGACGGTCATATATCAGAGGTGGGGCTGATCAAAGAGTCGATATGCATTATAGAAGGAAAGTAGAAGCCGCAGTTCATATATCGTTAGTATTGACATGTTGCTAATGCTGATAATTGCGAACTATAGCGCGTAAGTGAGCTGGATCTAGGATATCTGGCGACTGTGAGAACTAATGTCCGATTGATATATGCATCTAGAGTGTAAGTTGGCATTTTGAGTACTAGTGCATAATATAATAAGATTTGCTAAGTTATCGAGTCATATAGGAGGTATGGAACTCGGTGAATAGCTCAGATAACAAAAGTGACCTCTAATGAAGCAACCGTGGAGTGTTGTAGCTGGTACGTGACTGGATCAAGAGAACTTAGGGTACCGGGAAATTTCTGACATGGGACGCGCGGGATGCCGTAGGAGGTAAGAAAATAGGATCAGCCATGTTTCTGAGAAAATGAAAGTGCTAACGAGTGACTCACTACATATTGTAGCAAGTAAGTGAACAAGATAAACCAAAGTGCTCGGAGGATGCAATTGCTTACCCCAGGCTGACTGATGGAATATTGTAGGATGTAAGTGAAGAGGATCGACGACAGTTCAAGGAAAAGGCAATTGTTGGCCACTGACTCGGAGAATGTTGTAGATCGTAAGTGAATAGGATCAACCACAATAGTAGGGCGAGGCAATTTCTGACCACGGGCTTGCTAAATCTGGTAGGCTGTAAGTGAACAGGACCTACCACAGTTCTGAGAGGAGCCAATTGCTAACCTCTGGCACGCGGAATGTTATAGCTTGTAAGTAAAGATTATCAGCAATAGTTCTGGGGCAAGGCAATGACTAACCTCTGACTCGCTGAAATGCAATAGGAGGTAAGTGATCAGGACCTAGTACGGAGCTGGGACGAGGCGATAACTGACCTCTGACTCGCTGAATGTTGTAGGGTGTAAGTGAACTAGATCAACCACGGTTCCGGCACAAGGCAATTGCTGACCTGTGGCTCGCTGAATTGTGTAGTTTGTAAGTGAACTATATCAACCACGGTTCCGGCACAAGGCAATTGCTGACCTCTGACTCGCTGAATGTTGTAGGGTGTAAGTGAACTATATCAACCACGGTTCCGGCACAAGGCAATTGCTGACTTCTGATTCGCTGAATGTTGTAGCCTGTAAGTGAACTATATCAACCACGGTTCCGGCACAAGGCAATTGCTGACCTCTGGCTCGCTGAATGTTGTAGTTTGTAAGTGAACTATATCAACCATGGTTCCGGCACAAGGCAATTGCTGACCTCTGACTCGCTGAATGTTGTAGCCTGTAAGTGAACTAGATCAACCACGGTTCCGGCACAAGGCAATTGCTCACTTCTGACTCGCTGAATGTTGTAGCGTGTAAGTGAACTATATCAACCACGGTTCCGGCACAAGGCAATTGCTGACCTCTGACTCGCTGAATTGTGTAGTTTGTAAGAGAACTATATCAACCACGGTTCCGGCA
The DNA here is from genome assembly GCF_000151645.1 of Tuber melanosporum. Lineage (NCBI taxonomy): Eukaryota > Fungi > Ascomycota > Pezizomycetes > Pezizales > Tuberaceae > Tuber > Tuber melanosporum. The sequence continues at coordinate 239,720 of NW_003299119.1, read as the reverse complement.
CAAGGCAATTGCTGACCTGTGACTCGCTGAATGTTGTAGCGTGTAAGTGAACTATATCAACCACGGTTCCGGCACAAGGCAATTGCTGACCTCTGACTCGCTGAATGTTGTAGCCTGTAAGTGAACTAGATCAACCACGGTTCCGGCACAAGGCAATTTCTGACCTCTGACTCGCTGAATGTTGTAGCCTGTAAGTGAACTAGATCAACCACGGTTCCGGCACAAGGCAATTGCTGACCTGTGGCTCGCTGAATTGTGTAGTTTGTAAGTGAACTATATCAACCACAGTTCCGGCACAAGGCAATTGCTGACCTCTGACTCGCCGAATGTTGTAGCGTGTAAGTGAACTATATCAACCACGGTTCCGGCACAAGGCAATTGCTGACCTCTGACTCGCTGAATGTTGTAGCCTGTAAGTGAACTAGATCAACCACGGTTCCGGCACAAGGCAATTGCTGACCTGTGACTCGCTGAATTGTGTAGATTGTAAGTGAACTCTATCAACCACGGTTCCGGCACAAGGCAATTTCTGACCTGTGACTCGCTGAATTGTGTAGATTGTAAGTGAACTATATCAACCACAGTTCCGGCACAAGGCAATTGCTGACCTCTGACTCGCTGAATGTTGTAGCCTGTAAGTGAACTATATCAACCACGGTTCCGGCACAAGGCAATAGCTGACCCCTAGGTCGCGGAATGGTGCAGTGGGTAGGTGAACAGAATCAATCCCCATTCTGGGGCGAGGCAATAGCTGACCTCTAACTCGCTGAATTTTGTAGTGGGTAAGTTAACAGCATCAATCACGATTCTGGGTGAGGCGGTTGCTGATATCTGACTCGATGAATGTTGTAGGATGTAAGTCAGCTGTATCAACCACGGCTCTGGAGCGATGCAACTGCTGACCTCCGACTCGCTGAATGTTATAGACTGTAAGTAAATAGTATCAATCACAGTTCCGTGCCGAGCCAGTTCCTGACCTTTGACTCGCTGAATGACTTAGGAAGTAAACATTATCAACCGTGGCTCTGTGGCGAGGTTGTAACTAACCTGTGACTCGCTGAAATGCTATAGGAGGTAAGTGAACAGTACCAACCACTCTTCTGGGGCGATGCAATTGCTGACCCGACTCCCTGAACTTTGTAGCACGTAAGTAACCAGGATCCAAAACCGTTGTCTGGTCACGCATTTGCTGACACTCTCAATGTTGTAGATTGTGAGTGAACGCGATCAATCATGGTCCAGGGACACGCCAATTTCTGACCTCTCACTTGCTGAATGATGTAGTATGTAAGTAATCATGCTGAATCACATTTCTGGGACGAGGTCATTGCTGACTTCTTAACTTGCTAACTGTGGCAGCCGGTAAGCCGATCACATCATCTCCGGTTCTGGGACCTGGCAATTCCTGACCTCTGACCCGCTGAATGCTCCCGCAGGTAAGTAATTGCGATAAACCATGATTCTGTGACGCGGTTATTGCTGACCTCTAACTCGCTCAATACTGCAGATTGTAAGTACACTGGCCAACCACAATTCTTGGACGAGGAAATTCCTGACACCTGCTTCCTGAATTCTATAGCTTGTAAGTGGGCTGGATCTAGCACCGTTCTTGGCTGGTACAGTATCTGACCCCTAGCCCGTGGAGCCTTCTAGAACGTAAGCCAACCGCGTCAACCAGAGTCTTTCGACAAGACAATTGCTAACAATACCCGACTGCTTCGGTTATTCAGTCCGTAAGCTTGCCTGCATGCTCTCCATGTTCGTTTTGGTTCTGTTCCACTGATCCTTCCCTTGCCCCCTCATAGATGGTTTGTAATCGACACCCGATACGGTCCCCGTCATTGTCTTTGATTATATGCTAATTTCACGAATCATGCTTACCTTCCTGCATAGGAGGTAAACATTGCGAATCCCCCCACTGTCAGTTCGGAATGCTTGCTAACGAAACACTATTCTCCTGTCGCAGTTTGTATGCTGACCTATACCCTCTCCTTCGAGCCACAACTGACACTCTCCGTGTTATGTTACAGCTCGTTAGTAAAGCTTTTTCTCCTCTTACCCCTTCCCCTACTAACGCGCAGTGCACCGCATAACCACTCGGACCATACAGAAAGTGAGTATTATGTGCTATTACTGCTAAAATTGTCTGCACACACTTTCTGTTAACCTTTCTTATAGCGCGTGAGTCCTTCCGGATTACTATCCCATTCCTCTTATAGCTTATTATTGAATCCGCCCTAGTTTTGCATCCAGGACACACTAGATCTGCCTAACGCCCTGCACAGCCAGAGTACGGCCCTTTCCTAGACTGCCAATAGGGGGCAGGTAAGAATCATGCCCGGGTTTCTTTCTCGCATACTTACATGTCCTTGTAACCGCTTAATAAGTTAACCTTGTACGATAGGTGATTGCTTGGATGTCCGCCGCTCATTCAGTACGTTTGCTGGCTCGAGGCAGTGCTGGGGTTTTCCGTGCCCCTTGTTGTTCCCTATCCTCGGAGTTTGCTTCAGTTGGTCATGTGATATCTCTTTCAGGATGTAGGAACTTGTGGGAGTCGGCTGTGTTTTGTTTGTCATATTTATGTTCCTTTTTTGTTGGCATATTCAGAACTTTATCGTTTCGCAAAAATATAACCTTTAACAACTACACCCTAGTGGCATATGCGTGACACATAACGCATAAGATTTTGCAGAATATTATCGTCAACACGGCAACTCAGTAAATTAAGTGCATGATAGCAGTACCTGATGTAAGAAGGCACCAACAATTTTGGGGGCTCCAGATTATCCCTCTAGCAGCTACGAATAGTTTCACACAAAACCGTATGAGATAAGCGGTAGGAGATGACTAATCTAAGTTGTAACGAGGGAAAGAAAAGCAGGAGAATAAAAGGTAGAATCAAAACTCGGAATGAAGTTGGGGCAGACGAGGCGGCGCATGAATGGATAAACGCGGACGCACAGTGTGGGAACGATGGAAACCAGTGCTCTACCCTAGTTGCTATATATCGATCATCGGGTCGGGAATAGTGTATAAAGTTCGTGCCCGCTCTGGGGCACTACTCTCGGTTTCCAAATCCTTCTCTATGTTAGTGTGGCGCAGTAACTAAACCATCTCTCATCCCTCCGGAGGCGTGCACCTGCATGCTGCAGGATCTAGATGGACTTTGGTAGTTGCATGTCGATAGCCGACGTTCCTGGAGTCTGACGGATGGAGTGTACTAGATTGTTTCGGAGCTCTAGAGATTGTCGCAGGAGATTCTCTCTATACGTCCTTCCTTTGTTATTACTTGAGCGTGCTGGGGAATGGGGGTATGCGCGGAGACATAGAGGTAGGTGAGGCGACACCTGGGAGAATAAAAATGCGTTGATAGGGTTTTATTTACAAACCTGTCTACTATTTTCATAGTTTAGAAGAAAGAGTCACGAAGCGTGGATCAACGAAGAGAGCGAAGTTGTTTATCGTACGTAACACCCTTCTCTTAGCGTACCCAAGTTCCGACGGTGACCCCGAGCGGTTTTTCCGTCCGGCTTTAAGTACTGCCGGAACGTGCTTTGGGAAAGCGACTTTTCCAATCCAAAATCCGGGCCCGGCCTTTCTCACCTGCAGGTCGACGGTCAAGAGATTACTTATGTTTCATTCCTCAGAAATAATTTATTATTCAAGGCGAGTAATTGTCGAAAATCACATGGTTAATATTAATCCGGGGTGGTTGGAGAGCTCTGTCAAGAATGATATTGAATGTCTTGAGATAGGAAAGTATATTTGGGTATCATTGCTGTTCATCAGGGGAAGACGTAGCACCAGGGGGGTGTTTCTCCTGTTATCCTATTCCGAGTGATTAAAGGTAGAAAGCCTGCAGGCTGTTCACAGATATCTTCGGATTACCTGGTCATCTAGCGTCCGCTGAGAACCTCGACCAGACCGCCGACTGGCTGCTAGGTATCACTGAGTGCCGACCAAATTCCCTTATTCTATCGTCTACCGCTACCTTACCAGATTTACCTTCCACCTTTTCACACTGTTATCATTGTAGAGACATGGCATCTGAGGCGCCCCCACCGCTTTATACCCCCCCTCACAAACACTTCCAGTTCATCTTCCCAACAAATCTTTTATATCCGAGAAATCTCACCCCTCCTCAGATCAGAAAGCCTTTTCCAAGAACCTTTCTTCATAGCCCTATCGCATCACTACAGCTCACAACAACGGCTCGAGAGCAGAAACCTACACCGCCACTTTCACCATACTAGAAACCCCCCCCCCCCGGAGGTTGTCAGCAGCATCCGCGAAAGATCTCTCTGCACGCCACCAGGGATCTATAAGCACAAATAGATCTATGGAGACTTATATCTCCGCCTCTTGCTCCAGCATTAAGTAGTGGCATTTGGTCATAACTAGTGGTGATACTGGGATGCTCGAGAAGATTACGGGGGTTGTGCTTGAGCACGATCTAATCGAGAGGGCCCCATGGTAGAATCCGGTCGTTCGTGATAGTTCTTTCTGCAATGAATTCAAAATTTATAGTTATCCTGATATTGCGGACAAGCATACAACCAGCAGCCAAAACTTACAAGATAAAATAAAAATAAAAATCAATATCTCGAGCAGACCCAGATCGCATCCCTCCTTCCAAACTACCACAGTTAAAGACCGTCTCCAAACCCATGGCCGCAACAAGTAACTTAATGTGAGGCCATGCGAGGCAGTACTACCGTGGCCACTAATGATGCTAAATTTATATCATGTAGGTACTGAACACTTCCACACACAGAGCCGGAAGGGCCCCTCATCACGACGGCCCACTCGAGTATAACCCTCCTCCCACAAGGGCACCTCCACCTCCCCAACCCCCCTCTGGTTACCGAGGGGCTGGATCCCCATCAACCACAGAACCCGGCGGGGAACTCCCAGGACGCGAGTCCTCCACCAAAGCCGCCGGTTCTGACGAACCCTCTTCGTCCTGCACTTCCTTTCTCGCTTCCCCTTAGCCCTTCGCCCCACCACAGTAGGACCGGAGGCACCATCAACACGTACGTCGCAAGGAGGCGACAACTCAAGAGCGGCTACAATGGAGGACGAAGCGACCGGAGAAAAAATGCTCGGGAGGGCGGGATCTCAGTGAAACTTCGAGCACTAGACGGGACTGCCGAAGATGCAGCGGCATCGCGGGGAGCCTCGATCCGGTCCTCAGTTGGAGATGAGGAGAGCCGAGACCAAATAGAACAAGAGGGCGGTGACAATGCAATAGCTTCTACGGAAGCCGTGAAAGGGAGAACAGAGTCCTAGTGAGTCACAAACCGCCTAACGGTCGGCAAGGCAACAACCTCGGCAACTTGAGTCGCCACAGTAACCACACCCCCTCCGCCACACCACTATGAGTGTCGGCTACGGCTGCTTTCGTAGCCACGTGGTACGGACCGTGTTTCTAAGATTTCATTTTCACATTTCCTATTTTTTTTTACCGCAGGCTGTACACTACAGTACAATAAGCTAGGCACCCGGGATTCCGGCCACCCCCGGATTCCGGCCGGGCGCACAAATCAACGAAGTTGCGCACCAACACAGTTCAATCCATGCCAGCCCAGCAACCCGATATGGCCAATCCCCGCAAATATGCAACAGAGCAAGTACTGGAAGCATCAAGCATGGTATGAGTGAGAGAAAAGCATGCCTGGAGTTTCACTTATCGACGGACCAAGAAGATGCTCTTGTCACATGGATCTCGGGGTAAGAAGAGTGGGGCTTTGCACCTTCCCATACCCGCATTCGTGAAATGGCAGAAATGATCATAGAGTCTGGTGGGAGGAGTGTCATAATCTGAAAGAGTTGGGTACCACAGTTTTAGTCATGATATCCAAACATCGCTACACTTTTAAGAAAGCTAATTGATTCAAAGCGTATTCGCGGAACTCAACCAGAACTCATGAGGCAGTTCTTTGATCAATTTAATACTGGATGCACCGGCTATGGAATTCAGCAGGACGATATCTGGAATGTTGATGAGCATGAGATTGCACTAGGAGTATGTATCAATATACATGTAATTGGCAAGGCAGGAAAGAAGCGCATGTAGATGTAATTACCAGAAAGTCGTGAATGGGTATCGATTATCGAAACAATCAGTGCTACCGGCAACCATATTCATCCAGTTGTGATTTTCAAGGGCCAAAATGTTCAAACATCATGGTTTGAAGAGGACAATCTACCAAACTGGTTAATTGCAATATCAGGCAAGGGATGGACAACAAATGATATTGCGATAAGATGGCTTCACGAGGTCTTTCTACCAGAAATGATTCCAAGTACCACTAATCAGCGGAGTATACCACGTCAATGAATGTTGATTCTAGATGGGCATGGGAGTTATGTTCAATTAGATTTTCTTTGAGAATGCCAACAAGCCAATGTGGAGCTTTTATTCCTTCCTGCGCACTCCAGCCATATCCTTTAGCCTCTGGATGTTGGTACTTTTGCTCCTCTCAAGTCATATTATCGCAAGTGTATTATGCAACTTGCACAATATGATGATGCTGCACTAGTGAAAAAGAGGTGCTGGGTAAAATGCTATCAACAGGCCCAGGGCGAAATCTTTAATCCTCGTGACCTATGTGTTGGCTGGAAAGCTGTAGGACTTTTTCCTGAGAACCCAGAAAAGGCTTTAAACTGGCCACAAGTCCATCCCAACCAACCAACCTCAAACCTGAACTCAGATCCCGAACTCCTTTAAACTCCCAAGTGATTACGTACAGTTCATGGCACTCCTCTTATAACGTGTTCGCAGGGTGCTAATCACGTTATCGGTAAAGGATACAATAGTTGGCAGGTGGCCTGCTCTTCTAGAGAGGAGGCGAGAGCTGAAAACTAAAGGAGTCTTCGAGGGTGTACTGAGAAACAAAGAAGTAACCGTTCAACCAAGTATATTGGAATATTGTCTGTCGAAGTCTGCCTCTTCTATCGTAGAAACAGGAGGTCTTTAAATACACAAATCTGTTCATGTCTGGCATGAACGAAACTAATCAAAGGTATCAATTGATACACTTTAGTAAAACTCCTTAAGTATCAAAGCGATACTTAAAACAAAACATAAAACAAAACCAAGTATCGAAGGTGTAACGTGTTTGCAGGAAGCTAATCACGTTATCGGTAATAGATACGATAGTTGGCAGGTGGCCTGCTCTTCCAGAGAGGAGGCGAGAGCTGAGAACTAAAGGAGGCTTCGAGGGTGTACTGAGGAACAAAGAAGTAACTGTTGAATCAAGTATATTGAAATACTGTCTGTCGAAGTCTGCCTTTTCTATCGTAAAAACAGGCGGTCTTTAAATACACAATTCTGTTCATGTCTAGCATGAATGATAGTAATCAAAGGTATCAATCAATACACTTTGGTAAAACTCTTTAAGTATCAAAGCGATACTTAAAATAAAACATAAAACAAAACCAAGTATCAAACGATACTTAAAACAAATCAAGTATCAAAATGATACTTAAAACAAAACATAAAACAAAACCAATAACCGAGTACCTGTACCGGTTACAAAAGCGATACTTAAAACAAAACATAAAACAAAACCAAGTATCAAACGATACTTAAAACAAACCAAGTATCAAAGCGATACTTAAAACAAAACATAAAACAAAACCAACTATCAAACGATACTTAAAACAAACCAAGTATCAAAGCAATACTTAAAACAAAACATAAAACAAAACCAATAATCGAGTACCCATACCAGTTACATTCCCCAAAACAAAACAACTGTTTAAATAAACAAAACCTAATAACCATCAAAAGCGGAGTCTGAGAAACTAAAGGCTTCAGTTTGCCCTAAAAACTCTTCATCATAAGTGTCGCACCAGGGACAAGAGGAAACTCTAAGGAAACACTTAGGCTCAAAGAAAGGTAAATCACAGTAGTCACGAATACCAGATTCACGCTGTACATCAACCGAAGCGTGATCGCAATCAGGACAGTAGTCTATCCAGAGGATTTCGAAGTAGTCTTCAAGTTGGATAACATCGCGGTTCAACAACAGTCCAACAATCTGTTGTCGTAGCCTCACATTGAGTTCCACATAGTTTGATATCGTTATGGTATTCGGATGGTGATTGGTGACTAGATAAGGTTGTCGAGAGCCTGCTTTATAGCTTGATTTTCATCATCGCTACTTTCCATTTCCAATTCAAAGTATGGTGCCCAAAATCCATTCCTAGCTTCGAGTTCTGCATGCATCGCTCAGTTTCTGGCATCGTGGGTGTCCAGCACATGGTGATATAATTGATTGTTGGGGGAAGGGATTTGTTTGGCATGTTGTCTTTCCACCATTCGTTCACCATATCCATAGTGTGCTCGAGTCCTTCTAGTGGTTCCCAGCTGCTTTCACTCGTTGGATATCCTTTCCATTTGACTAGAAACTGATCATTTCCATGCCAAAGGCGGTGGTCTCGGATTTTTTCAATTTCCCATTCATCTTTCTTCTCAATGATGATAGGTGCGGGTCGAGACTAGGTTCTTCCAGGGAACTTGGAGTCGTCATTTGGGTGGAATCGTTTGACAGCAGAGGCGTGGAATACTGCAGTATTGCGACAGTACATGCGTCCATCCATCTGGACAGTGTAGTTCTCTGTATGCTCATCAAAGGATATAACTTTGAAGGGTCCTCGCTATCGGGGTTGTAGTTTTTTCCTGTGTCCAACATTGGTTATGAACATGCTTCCATGAACCATGGGCATATCACCTGGTAGAATTGCGACATGTTTGCGTCGTCGCTTCTGAGCAGTAGTGGTACTTCAGAATCAGGCAGCTTTAACAGCCTGGAAGGCATCATTCCGAATTGCTTGATGGCGGTTTAGATGATCATCAGAGGCAGGGACTGAGGAGTTCTTAAATAGTGTTATAGGTAGGAGGGGGTATTGGCTGCCAAAGACTGCCTTGTATGGTAACATTCCCAAGGTATCTGAAAATCCGGCATTGATATATGCAGCGAGCTCAACAATGGCTGGTTCCGAGTTGGTTTGCCGTTCATTGATCATGTTCCTAATTCCGGTCTTGACTTCGCGAATCTTTCTTTCTACTTGGCCATTAGTCTCATGATGTCCAGGGGCAGCCATAACGTGGTTGATTCCGAGGGACGTCAAAGTTTGCTTCCAGAATCTGGCGGTGAAATGGGGATCAGCATCACTGACAATAGATAAGGGGTATCCATGAGGGGTAAATAGGTATTGTTGAAGGTTGTTCCAGGTGTCTTTAGAGGAGTCGGTAACCTTCATTGGTATGAGCCATGTATATCCGGAAAATCGACCCACAGCTACCAAGATGGTGTCATATCCGGCGGACTTGTTGAATGGCCCAGCGAAATCGATGGCGTAGGATTCAAATATTTCACATGGTAGTTGGAGGGTCTGAGCTTTCCCTTCAGGTAGTTGTATTCGCTCCTTATTTGCCTGGCAGAGTTCGCATTGTTTGGCGAAGTTGCGGAAGTCCTTTTACATTTCAGGCCAGTAAACATATTCCGAGGCATATTGGAGGTTGCGGTCCACACTGTAGTGTCCTTTGTTGTGAACCTCAGTGATGACATATTCCCTAATAGTCATTGCATTGAACATATGGCCTTTCGGGATGTATAGGCAATGTTCACCATAACGGGTGCTGGTATAGACCATTTCATTGGATATGTTGTAGGGGGGGAGATCTCCGTGCCTAGAGCTATCCATAGCTTTGAAGTAGATCGGCTCATGGTGATATCCTACTATCATTTGGCTTCGAAACGATGATGTTAATTCTTCTGAGGTTGATCTAACATCTCGTTCATCCTCAATGAGGTATCCTCTTGTTGGTTCGATCGGAGCTTCTTCTTCCTCAAAGGTTTCATAGAGTTGTCGACGATGCTCCAGGAGAGTAGGAGGTATGACCGAGACAATGGTGTCATTGTTGTAAACTCGTAAGGGTCCACCATATAGTGGTTGTGAGCCAGTAATGGGAGGAGAGGATGGCGGGGCTGACTGTGGAGGGTGTAAATAGGATATCGCATCCACATAGGCTGCTGCTTGTTCGAGTTCTTCAAGACCTTGGTATCGTATTGGGACAGGATTAAGGGTATGAGGAGATTGGGTTGATCCATCTTCATCTATCATCTCTTCTGCTCCTTCTGCAGTGTCGAAGCTGGTTTTTTTGGAATCTTCAGCAGGTATATAGTATGGTCACTGGTATCTGTTGCCGAACTTAATGTCAGTCTGGCGAAAGGGGCAGGTGTCGTGATAACAGTGGGACCAGTGGAGTCTGCTTTGTTCAAGCTGATGAGGACGTGTACTGCGGAGCGTGCAATTGTCTTGCCATTCTTCTTCAATGTCCTTTCTTCATTCCGTTCCGGCAGCGCAGTACATCGTGTAAGAGAAATGATTGAAAGGAGCGGCAGAGTTGGCGGTAGTCATCGATGATTCTTGTTCATAGGAGGTCTCATCAGGGCTGTCTTCGCTTTGTCTTGTATGGTCATGAACAAGAGGAGGATCCGCGAGGTCTTGCTTCTCATAAAGGCTGGAGAGAGCATCAGCTAAATAGTTCATTCTTCCAGGGGTATAGATGATTTTTGCATCGTATTTGCTGATTTCACCTATCCATCTTGTTCTTCTCCTTCCAGGTATTCTTTCTGTTTTTAGATTAGTGAGAGGTTGGTGGTCGGTAACAATAGTGAAGGTGTTGCCCATCAGGATGTGGTTGAAAGCGGCAAGAGCATCAATCACAGCAAGGGCTTCCTTGTCTGTTGTTCCATAGTTCATCTGCGAGTTAGTGAACTTCCTGCTGTGTAATGCCGCTGGCCTTGCCGATTCAGGGGAGGCCCCTTGCCCAACCCATGCTCCAACTCCAACATCTGATGTATCAGTAATTAGCCATATCGGTTCTGGTTTGCTATAGTCGATAGGTTGAATAACGTTGGCGTTTTTAATCAACTCTTTGATGTTGGTAAAGGCTTGGTCATGAGTGTGGGTCCAGACAAATTCTGCAATGCTGGTAAGGTCTGTAAGTGGCACTGTCACAGTGGTGTGGTGTAGTAGGAACTGGGAAATATAGTTGACTAGTCCTAGGAATCGCATGAGTTCCTTTTGATTCCGGGGTGTCGACTATTCCATTAAACAGGCTATTTTTCCAGGGGCTGCATGTATTCCTTCATCACCTATAACATGTCCTAGGATATCGAGTTTATCGGCAAACAGGATTGATTTGTTTCTGCTAGCGTAGAATTTAGCTTCCCTAAGTTTGGTACAAACCAAACCTATATGGTAGGTGTGTTCTATTTTGGTGTTCGAGAAGATGAGAATATCATCAATGTAGACCCAGACAAAAAGGTGGATGTCTTCGCTCAGGAGGTTTTTCATAATTCGCATAAAGGTAGCGGGCGCATTCATATCACCTTGTAACATAACTCGGCTAATGAAACTTCCGAAGGGTGTTTTGAAACTGTTGTAGCGTTCGCTTTCTGGATCTAACCTTGTTTGGAAGTAGGCATCGCTTAGGTTAATCTTACTTCGGAATCTAGCCCATCCAACTGCATTTAGTATCTGGGTTTGGTTTAGGATAGTGGAGCTGTCCATAACCGTGTTTTTGTTCCGTAGCTTGAGGTCAACCAAGGGGTGGATTCTTTCGCCATCTGCTTTGGGTTGAACAAACCTAGGAGTGGCACCTAGGGCTTCTGCCCAGTAGATGACTCCTGTTCTTTGTTGTTGGTGGATCCAATCACAAAGTGGACTTTTGTATGCATCAGGAATACAGTAGGTGGGTTGGTTCTTGAGATTAGAGGTGTCTCAGAGTTGAATGTGGTGGTTCACCTCTCTCATAGGCGGTAGTTCTTTGGGTATTTCATCAGGGAAAACATCAGAGTATTCATCCAATAGTGGTTGGGCAGTTGCTTCACAGACTGCGGCTCGGTACTCTCCGCTTGTTGGCTTGCATGAGACTCTGACCTTCTGATCTGGGAAATCGATGGTTGATTCCCCACACCTGATTATAGCTTTATGGCAGTTCAGGAATGGCATGCCTATTAGGGCATCGTATTTGGCTAAATTTCCAACAAGCATTTCCTGGTGATGTAGGACTGCAGAACCAAGTCGAATGGTCGCACTATAGGTTTTATGGCTTGTGGATCGTGATCCCTTTACTGCCATATTGACTGGTATGGGTTGGTTAAGATCTCGAGTTTGGAGCCCATGGACAGAGACAAAGGCATTACTGATCATATCTCTTCCGATTGCGCCAGTGTCGAAAAGGACTCGAGCCTTTTCACCATTGATCAGAATAGTACCTTCCAGGGCGGTGTGTGCGTTGAATGTAGCCGGAGGTCGAACACTGTTGCATTCCACATTGATATATCCGATATGGATCTCTTCATAATCGCTGGATTGGGTATTATTACCACCGCTCTCAACATTGTTGCCCAATGCTTCTTACTTAATTGCCTTTCCTTTTCCTTTCTTCGTAGGGCAGTTCTTTGCTATGTGTCCTGTCTTTCCACATTCAAAACATTCTCCTTTCTGCCATCTTGATTCTTTAGAGGATTTTGTTTTCTTCTTGAAAGCCAGTAGGGTATCGTCTTCAGAGTTGCTGGAGGCCTTGTGCCGTGGCTGGTTATTCCAACTAGATGATGTCTGTGTTTTGTAGGCTTTGGTCTCATGGAGAATGGCGTCCTTTCATTGTGCTCTTGCGATTTTTATTGCGATATCATCGCCGTCTTCCTCGAGTGGTTCTACTTCTCGCCGGAGGGTAGGGTGCATGCTGTCGTAGAATCGTCACTTCAGGATGTATTTGGAGATACTTCCTCTCTCCATTCGGTCCTTATACATCATCAGGTCTGTAGCCACATCGCTGATTCGTTTCACATGCGTTCCGTTAACTTGCTGGAGCTGGTTGAATTTGTTGTATAGGAGGTCGTTAGTTATAGAGGATTGGAATCGTCCTTTCAGGTAATCGAGAACTGTAGTTCCTCTTAATCTTACATTCCCGCCGTATTCCTTATAGCATTGCCGGTATGCGTCGGTTACCTTTCCTTCATAAAATGATCCAATGATAAGTCCGGTTGTAGGATCTTCCACATCTTTTCCTTCTTAGAGTAGGAAGTGTGAGAGTTCTGTCGCCCATCGGTCGAAAGCTTCAGGTTTGAGGTCTTTTCCTTCTCCTGTGAACTTCGCTGGGAGGTGGAGTTTAAACTTAGGGGGTTCAAATGCCGCAGGTACCTCCTCTTCTTCAGGCCTAGCCCTGATTTTCCTCCTCCAGAAGGCCCTCCTCCTGTGCTAGCCATATCTGATTTGCCACTGGATTCGGGGTCGATTAGAGGTTCAAATGAGGGCTTCTTTGCTGGAGTAGAAGGGAATTCTCCTAGAGGTTGTGTATCTTCCGTGTTTGCTGGATCACCTGACTCTTTAGCAGAGCGCCGGGGTTGTTTCTTTCTTGTAAGGTCTTGCCATGGGATTTGCTTCCCACTCCTGGTCGTCAAAGACTCTATCTTTGGTTTTAGATGAAGCTGAATGTGCCGTAATTCTGCCGCTTCTCTCCGCTAGCGTTCTGAGGTGGATATCGATAGGTTGATCATGCCTAAATCCGGGGACAGGTTCTTAACTACTTGCTGAGGTTAAAAAAATGAAATGTGTTCGCAGGGTGCTAATCACGTTATCGGTAAAGGATACAATAGTTGGCAGGTGGCCTGCTCTTCCGGAGAGGAGGCGAGAGCTGAAAACTAAAGCAGGCTTCGAGGGTGTACTGAGAAACAAAGAAGTAACCGTTCAACCAAGTATATTGGAATACTGTCTGTCGAAGTCTGCCTCTTCTATCATAGAAACAGGCGGTCTTTAAATACACAAATCTGTTCATGTCTGGCATGAACGAAACTAATCAAAGGTATCAATCGATACACTTTGGTAAAACTCCTTAAGTATCAAAGCGATACTTAAAACAAAACATAAAACAAAACCAAGTATCAAAGTGATACTTGAAACAAAACATAAAACAAAACTAAGTATCAAACGATACTTAAAACAAACCAAGTATCAAAGCGATACTTAAAATAAAACATAAAAGAAAACTAAGTATCAAACGATACTTAAAACAAACCAAGTATCAAAGTGATACTTAAAACAAAACATAAAACAAAACCAATAACCGAGTACCCGTACCGGTTACACCTCTGCTACTCCATGATACATTTCATACTCCAACTCACCTTCACGATCTTCACCGCTCTATCAAATCCCTAGAAGCAGCTGGAGACATGACCCGAGATCTCCACACTGTCTTGAACAAGACAAGTAAGGCCATCAGCCACCTCACCACCTGACACGCATTTAATCAAGCCTCAAATCAACAACTACAACAACGATTGAAAGAGTTGGAAGATAAGTGCAAGAAAAAGAGGGTTCCAGTGGATCCTAATATTCAATTTGTAAATATTAAAAGTATTAAACAGGCTATAGAGGAGGCAGCAGTGTAGGAAGCCCAGATTCAGGCTAGAAAGTCAGATGAAGAGGTAAGACAAACCTCTGCTGTGCTTATAGCAGCTGATATGCAGCAGTTTATGTCAGAATGGCAGGTTTAATTGTTCAGAGTCATTTAATCAAATTTCACATACTTGTTGTTGTGGAAAGATTGAGTTTATAGAATTGATTTCATGTTTGTTGGGTGGCCAGCATCTGGAGGAGGCCGGCATCTGGGGTGCCTAGCTTATCATAATATCGGTGCTGATATGTGAAAATTGGCCAGACACCGTAAACCTGGTTTTGAGTTATTAGTCTTAGAAGTTTGCATAGTAACCACTTCACTCTCAAGAAGTTCCATAAGTAATTTTATTGAAACATTTTCTAATACAAATCCAATAATGTGAGAATCTAATCTTTGATTAATATAGATAGCATTAAAATTGCTTTCTCTACATAGCTATGATAAAAAAAGTTTCAAAAAGAAATGTTTTAATTTTGTCAATTATACTATTTTAGGAGTAAAATATGACTGAGCTCATACTGGCCAGTGGTAAGCTTAACAATACAGAATCATGACTTTCTTCTTTTATTTTTAGCACTAGGGTGACCTCCATGCCCTCTGCATTTAACTGGTGAAGTACTAACCTCTTTGAATGTACTATCTTCATTTTTACCAGCTGTCTCATTTGTCTCATGAATACTCTCATCCAGTCCAGCTTTGGCCTTTCGCGCATTCTGAGCTCGTAGGCTTTTCTTTTCTCTAATAGCAGTGATTAGTTCATCTTGAGGTTCAGAATACAACTACTGCTTTTAATACTCCAATGGAGCATAAGAGGAATACTTGTGCTAAAGATCATGACGCTTTTCTGGTTTAAGACAAGTATCTTGTATTGGTGATAGAGAAATCTGACAAAAGGACTCAAGATTGAATCCTTGTTTATAAAAATTAAACTTTATCCATGGTTGATCTGGCAGTCTCTTGGCTTCAACAATACTAGGAGATATAGAACTAAACCGAAGAAACTGAAAACTTTGAATACCCTTTAGCAACTTCAAATATGCTGATAGTGCCTTTTCCCAATCTCTAAAAACAGTATCTGAAGGATCATCAAAGAGGCAAATTGCCTTAATCTTCTGATTCTTATCTGCTGAGTCAACAAGTGCTGCATACTGCTCAAGAACCCATACTGGACTTCTATTTGCTCTTTGCTTTACAGTTCCAAATCCACGATTAACACTATTATGTGTATGACCTTTGATCTAAAATCCTAAAGTAATTGAACTTATGTTCTGTATGACAACAAACCAACAAAGATACTATAACACAGTTTTGTTTTTGTTTTGCTCCCCACAGTTGTCAAACCATAAATGTATATCAGGTTTCTGCTTGTTAATAAATGTTAGAAAGAGATGTAGTAGAGATACAACCAGATTTGCTTCTTTGCCTTGCTGTGCTTCTATATGCATAGTATGATAATATTGCTCAATCCCATCATCAACAATTCCAAGCATATAGAGCTTAAAGGGTGACCAATAGTACCACTCAGAAGGCTGCTGTGGTATTTTAGGAATTTCTACTACCTGCTGAAAATCAAATGAATAGCAACTAAGTTGACTATCAGCTTCTCTAGACAGCTTAATATCCTTTTTATAGGCTTTACGACAGGCACGGTATTCATTTTAGTGTACCTCTAACGCAGTCGGATTCATCCTTGAAGCTCTACTCTCAATAATCTCTCCTTCAGAATCTAAAATATCAGTGCTTTCTTCTTTCTCTCTCAACATGAAATCATGTTGAGATTGGTTCCTCAAAATAGTACACTCATTACAAACATTTTTGGATGGCTTACAAATCTTCATAAACTTAAAAGTATCATGACTTTTCCAATACTTATAAAAGTATTAGAAAGATGTATAACTGGCTGCATCATTAGCATGTTTAGCCTGTGAGACATATCTTTGATATACTACCCAATAAGAAAGATGAGAAGGGAGGAATGTGACATGCTCCAATTCCATATACTTAACAGTTCTTCTATCCTTAAGACTTTGCTTACATGTTTTTGTTGCAATAGACTCACCCTCTTCCTCTTTTACTGCTGTAAGGAATTTGTCAACATCAGTTCTAACTAACTCTGGGAGTTTATTGTGAGCTGCTTTCTGACAATTGCCATGAGGCTTTGGTACAGGCATCCTAGTATCTCTGATATGTTTGATGATACTATTAATTGTTTTTCTGTCTATTTTCCAGAAACTGCAAAAGACTTCTCGGCAGACATTACCTATAAAAGGTAAACAGTATCTTACCTCTACTTGCTTAACATTTTTTAACTAAAGTCGTTAGCTTTGATCTATTCTAATACTTTTGTTACTTAAATTTACAACTAACCTGTAACTGTGAAGATAGAAGGTATATAATCAGAATCTTCTTTTACTTTCATTCAATCCTATCATGATGGTCAAGCTATTTTTTCCATTCATTACCTCTTACTTTACATGTACACTTCTCAGAACAGGTACAAGAGGCTAAAAATCTTGTAAGTTGTGGTTGAGAATCTGAAAACTCACTATTACTCCTTAAATAAGAAGTTAATTCCTGTATCTCTAGTGATTAACAAAATACATTGTATAGCATACTTATAAAGAGTGAATCCTCACTACGAGTATCAGAGTTTGAGGAATATCCTGCAATGCTTTTTTCAGATAATTCACCAAAGGTTCTATCAGTGTTATCATTGTAAAAAGAGGAGTGAATTTGCAATTCATTAAGAGTAAAGTTTAAATTTGAGGAAGTCATAATTTAAGAATTTAAGAAATGATAATAGGAGAAGAATGATGATTCAGTTACTGGACTTACAAAGACTATTTAAGCTATCAAATCTATCATGAACCAATAGTATACTAGCATCTACGATCTCATAACTATCATATTACTATTACGCTAAAGATTTACTTCACCAATTATCACTCAACCCATTTTACTGATAAGACGTGTTGCATCAGATACCATTAATCTGGATTTAAGGATTCTGGTACCAGAGTGAGAATTTTCCAAAAATCACAAAATCTATTATAACAGTTAATTCTAATAGTACAACTGCCTTATAATTATATTTCAGGTAGATTGAGAGATGAACTATTCAACTATGTATTAAAAAAAAAGTAGATAATTTAAGATTTTAAATTTAAAAGCTAACAAAGGGTTCAATTTTCATGACAAATATATTTTGAGGCCTTCAGATCATACTCTATAAGGTTAAGAAGTATCATATGCATCAAGGCTAATTTGTTGCATTGGGAGAGCGGACCAATTTTCGCATATCAGCACCCATATGTCGGACAATTTAATCAGCTTTGTTTAATCCGTTTTCCAACTGTCGACACTTTAGTAAAGCCACTTTTACTATTACTCCAAGGCCTGTGGGCATGGGTCATTGGCGCTATTCCTTCCCTTTGGAATGCCGACCGTGTCCGCGATCGGCATTATGTATGATCTATTACTTGGTCTCGCTCTTGTTTGGCCACCTTGGCAAATTTTGGCAGTCTAGCACCATATATAATCATAGTCTAGTATTCATGAGGTGAATTTAAGTCTCTTGGAGAAATCCATTTATGCTCTCTCTTACATGCTCAAAAACCCGTTACGAGGTCCTATTTGTTACTTCCGCGACGTTTACATAGATAGAGTGATCGAGCATGAGTGCGCATACACGAGTGCATCGAGCAGTACCCTTCCTCGCGCAAATCGGGGAGGTTACGAGGCGAATCTTTAGGTAGTCACACTTTGGGTCAGGGGTCGGTGAGGGATGTGTGTGGTCCTTCATCAATTTGAGGTCTTTCCTATCTCTCGCACGTCTTGGTTTGGCATTTCTGTAGATATTTGAGTTCATGGGCAAGTATATGATACCTGCAATTCACTAACCATGATTGATTTTTTATGGCGGTGGGATTTTTCGGGCACATCTTTATTATTAAATGATTGTTTCCAAACTCGCATACTTCCTGTCTCTTAGTTAGCATCGGAATGAAGCTAAAAGCTTCATTCCGATGCACAAAACTTCATTTGGGGAGGAAATATCTACATCCATTCGGTACCGCGTGCATGACTGTCCTCATGGATTATCAGCTGCGACGCATGAGTAAATCCACTTCCCGTTTTCCAATCATTGCCTACCCACCCACCCTGAAATCATGGACACGAGTGCGAAAAGATATCCTATGCGATCCGTTCGAATGGGCGATATGCTGCAGAACCTCGGGCGATCCAGAGGGGAGAATAGTACGAACAATAGCTATTTCAACGACACATTCTGCTACGAGGAGCGCAGCGCCCACTCCACTCCACTGCGGTTTTACTGATGAGCATTACCAGATCACCTCGAGTGTAGCAGTCCCCCGATCAGATTCTGTGCGATTAGGGCCCTCCTGATCTGATCAATTTGCTCGATCGGGGTTATTGCTCGATCACACGGATGTATAGTGGTGCCAAACGGCTAGACCTGCTACCGTTTCGGAAAGACTAGCATCGCCCAATTGTAATTATTCACCGCAACTAAAACCCGGCGGTGCCCGGGCAACTTACTTGTCGAATCTTGCGGCGGCCTAAGTAAATGCCACCAGATGCTTAGGCCAGGCCGTACTTCCGTTTTGGAAAGCCTGTTCCCTGTCTACGGCGTCCCTGAGAAATAGCCTGGGCCAGTCAGGCGGTACCAAGCCTTACAATCGGTCGGGCCTTCGTTGGGCTAGCCCGGGCTATTCGTTGGGCTGGGCTCACTCATGGGCTTCCTTGGGCTGGGCCGGGCTGAGGGGGGGACAAGCCCGGGCGGCCCGGCGGGCCCGGCCAAGGATTAGCCTTATCTTTAAGGTTTGTATGGTGTCTTGCAATCCGTATCACCGGGGAAACGATTGCCCGAGCACATGGCTATCCGGAAGCGCGTTACTACAAGCGGTAAGATCCAACCCAACCATCTCTATATCTTAAATGTTTAGTGCAGAACTAATCCATATTGGATTCATGTGCTCTCAGATTGTCGCGCAGTTTGGAGGTTTGAAAGTTCAGATCTCGTCTTGCCACCCAATGAAATATCAGATCTTTTCGGTATCTCCCTCCTTCTTCCTATTTCCCACACCTATGTTGCTAATTTCCTTCCAGTTGGTGGCAGGAGAATCGTCAACAAAGCGAATACCCAACACTTGCGGCGTGGGCAATTACCCTCCTATCAATTCCTGCCATGTCTTCCAAACCTGAACGCGTATTCTCAGGAGGCAAGAGGACTATTTCTGACTCCCGTCACTCTCTCAATGCTGAAACAATTGAGTCAACCGAGTGCCTCCGAAGTTGGCAGTCCATATAAAATTTACTCTTTCTATTGAAAATAATCACTACTATTTCTCACTGTGTTGTGTTCATCTCCTATTTCAAGCACCATCTGTTCTCATTGGCAATTCTGTATTTTAATCTAGTATTAATGGATCTACATTCATCTCTTTTATGGCTGTTCACCTGTGCGGGGGCCCGATGGGCTCGTTGGGTTAGCCCTGGCTATACTTCCTTGGGCTTGGGCGGTACCCAAAACCTGAAAGACTGGCCGCTTGGGTTCACTACTCATCAATCGTATATCACGATCGATCACTCGAGCGATAAATTAATGCGTTTTATCAGAGAAACTGAGTGAAGCTTGATTTTTGATTACTTGGGCTCCTATAGGTTTATATCCTCAATCCTGGAGAAAGTAGGAAAACACAACAAATAAACACAAGGTCAAGATTGTCAATATACGGTAGTCTAAGAGTGAAGAAGAAGGAAATCATATAGGAATGGAATGAATATGGAATAAATAAAAAATGGGACATACAATAATGGAGTAGTTGAATGGGGTATGGAATGTTGGGGGAGGGATGACGAAGCTAGAGGAATCAAAATAATTAGTGGTACAGGGAGCAAACCGTTGGGTAATGAGACTAACTTATCGCTGTAAGGCGGATGATAACTAATAGCCGGTTACCCTCCTGTTCGGTTCCCTCATAGTCAGGAAAACCAAGTGTTACGCAAAAGCAAGTGTTACGCTCCAGTTTTTTTTTTTTCTTCAGGATTACATAATATGATATGTCAACTAAGAGACTGGCAGAATAGCATCAATTAACCCAACTATGAGTATTATTTTCTAAATTACATGTTTGAATTGAAGGTAATAAAATCAGCATTCCTTGTAATTGAGTCGCAAGATGTAGAAGATTCAGAATCTGATTCTCCAGATTCATCCTCAGTTGCAAGGAGTTGTTGATTTCCAGTAGTGGTAGTATTGAGAACAGCCGGCTCAAGTAGCAATAAGGCTTGCAGTAAATTAGGAGGTGGCTGAAGGGCTTCCAGGTCTTCAGGGGTGGGATTCTTTTCCAGATCAGGAATCAGAACCAACATCTCTGGTACAATATGACTGCCTTGAGCTTGTAGCTCAAAGATGTTTTTCTTCCTTTCCCGTTCAGTCTTACAAGCATCTAAACCACGGTGGTGTAGAGCTGCTTTTGCCTTTGTAACCGGTATGGGTACTGGGTTAGTGGTTTTGTTTTATATTTTGTTTTAAGTATCGCTTTGATACTTGGTTTGTTTTATGTTTTGTTTTAAGTATCACTTTGATACTTGGTTTGTTTTAAGTATCGTTTGAGATTTGGTTTTGTTTTATGTTTTATTTTAAGTATCGCTTTGATACTTAATTAGTTTCACCAAAGTGTATCGATTGATACCTTTGATTAGTTTTGTTCATGCCAGACATGAACAGATTTGTGTATTTAAAGACCGCCTGTTGCTACAAAAGAAAAGGCAGACTTCGACAGATAGTATTTCAATATACTTTGTTGAACGGTTACTTCTTTGTTCCTCAGTACACCCTTGAAGCCTCCTTTAGTTCTCAGCTCTCGCCTCCTCTCTGGAAGAGCAGGCCACCTGCCAACTATCGTATCCACTTCCAATAACATGATTAGCATCTTGCGAACACGTTACATTTTTTTAACCTCAATAAGTGGTTAAGAACCTGTCCCTGGATTTAGGCCTGATCAACCTATTGATATCCACCTCAGAACACTAGCGGAGAGAAGCGGCAGAATCACGGCACATTCAGCTTCGTCTCAAGTTCAGGATAGAGTCTTTGACAATCAGGAGTGGGAAGCCAATCCCATGGCAAGACCTTACAAGAAAGAAACAACCCTGATGCTCTGCTAAGGAACCGGGCGAACCTGCAAACACGGAAGACATACAACCTCCAGGAGAATTTCCTTCTACTCCAGCAAAGAAGCCTTCCTTTGAACCTCCAATCGACCCCGAATCCAGCGGCGAATCAGACATGGCTAGTACAGGAGGAGGGCCCTCTGGAGGAGAAAAATCTCAAACTAGGTGTAACGTGTTCGCAAGGTGCGAATCACGTTATCGGTAAGGGATACGATAGCTTGCAGGTGGCCTACTCTTCCGGAGAGGAGGCGAGAGCTGAGAACTAAAGGAGGCTTCGCAGGTGTACTGGGAAACAACGAAGTAACCGTTCAACCAAGTATATTGGAATACTGTCTGTCGAAGTCTGCCTTTTCTATCATAGAAACAGGCGGTCTTTAAATACACAAATCTGTTCATGTCTAGCATGAACGAAACTAATCAAAGGTATCAATTGATACTCTTTGGTAAAACTCCTTCAGTATCAAAGCGATACTTAGAACAAAACATAAAACAAAACCAAGTATCAAATGATACTTAAAACAAACCAAGTATCAAAGCGATACTTAAAACAAAACATAAAACAAAACCAAGTATCAAACGATACTTAAAACAAACCAAGTATCAAAGCGATACTTAAAACAAAACATAAAGCAAAACCAAGTATCAAATGATACTTAAAACAAACCAAGTATCAAAGCGATACTTAAAACAAAACATAAAACAAAACCAAGTATCAAACGATACTTAAAACAAACCAAGTATCAAAGCGATACTTAAAACAAAACATAAAACAAAACCAAGTATCAAACGATACTTAAAACAAACCAAGTATCAAAGCGATACTTAAAACAAAACATAAAACAAAACCAAGTATCAAACAATACTTAAAATAAACCAATAACCGAGTACCCGTACCAGTTACACTAGGTCTGAAGAAGAAGAGATACCTACAGTATTTGAACCTCCTAAGTTTAAACTCCACTTGCCAGCGAAGTTTACAGGAGAAGGAAAAGACCTCAAACCTGAAGCTTTTGACCAATGAGCAACGGAACTCACACACTATCTTCTCCTGCAAGGGAATGATGTGGAAGACCCCACAACCGGACTATACATTAGATCATTCTGTGAAGGAAAGGGAACTGACGCATACCACTAATGCTATAAGGACTATGGCGGAAATGTGAGACTAAGAGGATCTACAGTCCTCGATTATCTGAAAGGATGATTCCAATCCTCTATCACCAACGACCTCTTATACAGCAAATTCAACCAGCTCCAGCAAGTTAATGGAACACATGTCAAGTGGATTACAGACGTAGCTATGGATCTATTGATGTATCAGGACCGGATGAAGAAAGGAAGGATTTCCAAGTACATCCTTAAATGACAATTTTATGATACTATGCATCCTACCCTCCGGCGAGAAGCATAACCACTCGAGGAAGACAACGAGGAGATTGCAACAATCATTGCAAGAGCAGAATGTAAGGACGCCATCCTCCATGAGAACAAGGCATATCAGACATAGACATCCTCTAGCAGGAATAGCCAACCACGACACAAACCCTCCAGCAACTCTGAAGACCATACCTCATGGGTTTTCAAGAAGAAAACCAAATCCTCCAAAGAATCGAGACGAGAGAAAGGAGAATGTTTTGAATGTGGAAAAACAGAACACATGGCAAAGAACTGCCCTACAAAGAAAGGGAAGGGAAAGGCAATTAAGCAAGAAGCATCAGCCAACAATATTGAGAATGCTAGTGATAATGCCCATTCTAGTGAATATGAGGAGATTCATATCGGATATATCGATGTGGAGTGCAACAGTGTCCGGCCTCTGGCTACATTTAAACCACACACCGCCCTGGAAGGTACTATTCTCATCAATGGCAAGAAGGCTCGAGTCCTATTCGACACTGGCACGATCGGAAGGGACATAATCAGCAATGCCTTTGTTTCTGTCCATGGACTTCCAACTCGAGACCTCAACCAACCCATACCAGTCAATATAGCAGTAAAGGGATCACGATGTACAAGCCATAAAACCTGTAGTGCGACTATTCGACTTGGTTCTGCCATCCTACCCCCCCCAGGAAATGCTGGTTGGAAACCTAGCCAAATACAATGCCCTCACAGGAATGCCATTCCTGAACTGCCACAAAGCTATAATCAGGTGTGGAGAATCAACCATCGATTTCCCAGATCAGAAGGTCAGAGTCTCATGCAAACCAACAAGCGGAGAGTACCAAGCTGCAGTCTGTGAAGCAACAGCCTAATACCTATTGGATGAATACTCTGATGTATTCCCTGATCAAATTCCTGAAGAAATACCTCCTATGAGAAAGGTGAACCATCACATTCGCCTCCGAGACTCCTCTAATCTTAAGAACCAACCCACCTACTCTATCCCTGACGTATACAAAGGTCCACTATGTGACTATATAAACCAACAACAAAGAAGAGGAGTCATCTACCGAGCAGAAGCCCCAGATGCCGCTCCTATATTTGTGCAACCTAAAGTGGATGGAAAAAGAATCCACCCCTTGGTTGACCTCAAACTATGAAATGAAAATACGGTTATGGACAGCTCCGCTATCCCAAACAAAACTCAAATCCTGAATGTAGTTGGACGGGCTAGATTCCGAAGCAAGATTGACCTAAGCGATGCCTACTTCCAAACAAAGTTAGATCCAGATTCCGAATGCTACAACAGTTTCAAAACACTCTTCGGAAGTTTCATTAGCCGAGTTAAGTTGCAAGGTGATATGAATGCGCCCGCCACCTTTATGCGAATTATAGAAAACCTCCTAAGCGAATACCTCCACCAATTTTTTCTGGGTCTACATTGATGATATTCTCATCTTCTCAAACACCAAAATAGAACATGCCTACCATATAGGTTTGGTATTTACCAAACTAAGGGAAGCTAAATTCTATGCTAGCAGAAACAAATCAATCCTGTTTGCCAATAAACTCGATATCCTAGGACATGTTATAGATGATGAAGGAATACATGCAGCCCCTGGAGAAATATCCTGTTTAACGGAATGGACAACATCCCGAAACTAAAAGGAACTCATGTGATTCCTAGGACTAGTCAACTATATCTCCCAGTTCCTACCACACCATGCCACTGTGACAGTGCCGCCCACAGACCTTACCGGCAATGCAGAATTTGTCTGGACCCACACTCATGACCAAGCCTTTACCAACATCAAGGAATTGATTAATAATACCAATATCATACAACCTATCGACTACAGTAAACCGGACCCGATATGGCTCATTACTGATACATGGGATGTTGGAGTTGGAGCATGGGTCGGACAAGGAGCCTCCCATGAAACAGCAAGACCGGCCGCATTACACAGCAGGAAGTTCACTAATTCACAGATAAACTATGGAGCGACGGACAAGGAAGCCCTTGCTGTGATTGATGCTCTTGCTGCTTTCAACCACATTCTGATGGGCAATACCTTCACTATTGTTACTGACCACCAACCTCTCACTAATCTTAAAACAGAAAGAATACCTGGAAGGAGAAGAACAAGATGGATAGGTGAGATCAGCAAATACGATGCAAAAATCATCTATACCCCTGGAAGAATAAACTATTTAGCTAATGCTCTCTCTCGCCTATATGAGAATCAAGACATCAAAAATCCTCCTGTCGTTCCTGACCACACAAGATAAAGCGAAGACAGTTCTGACGACACCTTCTATGAACAAGAACCATCGATGGCTACAGCCAGTTCTGCCGCTCCCTCGGATCCTTTCTCTTACACCATGTACAGAGCTGCCCGAACTGGACGAGGAAAGGACATTGATGACAAATGGAAAGGCAATTGCACCCTCCGCAGAACACCTCCTCACAAGCATGAACAAAGCAGACTCTACTGGTCCCACTGTTATAACGACACCTACCCTTTTCACCAGACTGATATTAAATTCGGTAACAGATACCAGCGACCGTACTATATATCTGCTGACCATTTCAAAAACACCAGCTTTGACACCGTAGAAGGAGCAGAAGAGATGATCAATGAAGATGGATCGATCTAACCTCTTCATACCTTTAATCCTATCCCAACATGACACCAAGGTCTTGAAGACCTCGAACAAGCAGCAGCCTACGTGGATGCAATAGCTTACCTACACCCTCCGCAGTCAGCTCTGCCATCCTCTCCTCCCATAACCGATTCACGACCACTTTATGGTGGACCCTTATGAGTATACAACAATGAAACTATTATTTCTGTCATACCCCCTACAATTCACGAGCATCGCCGACAACTCTATGAAACCTTTGAGGAAGAGGAAGCCCCTATCGAACCGACAAGAGGATCCCTGATTGAGGATGAACGGGATGTTAGATCAACCACAGAAGAGTTAACCTCCTCTTTTCGAAGCCAAATGATAGCAGGATATCGCCATGGCCCAATTTACTTCAAAGCTATGGATAGCTCCAGGCATGGAGACCTTGCCCCCTACAACATATATAACGGAATGGTCTATACCAGCACCCATTATGGTGAACATTGTCTATACATCCAGAAAGACCATATGTTCAATGGAATGACTATTAGGGAATATGTCATCACCGAAATTCACAACAAAGGACATCACAGTGCGGACCGCAACCTCTAATATGCCTCGGAATATGTTTACTGGCCTGAAATGCAAAAGGACTTCCGCAATTTCATCAAACAATGGAAACTCTGTCAGGCAAATAAGAAGCGAACACAACTACCTGAAGGGAAAGCGCAGACCCTCCAACTAGCATGTGAAATATTCGAATCCTATGCCATCAATTTCGCTGGACCATTCAACAAATCCGCAGGATATGACACCATCTTGGTAGCTGTGGATCGATTTTCTGGATACACATGGCTCATACCAATAAAGGTTACCGATTTCTCCAAAAACACCTGGAATAACCTCTAACGATACCTATTTACACCCCATGGGTACCCCTTATCTATTGTCAGTGATGCTAATTCCCATTTCACTGCCAGATTCTGGAAGCCAACCTTGACCTGCCTCGGAATCAACCACATCATGGCTGCCCCCAGACATCATGAGACTAATGGCCAAGCAGAACAAAAGATCCACGAAGTCAAGACCGGAATTAGGAACATGATAAATGAATGACAAACTAACTGGGAACCAGCCCTTGTTGAACTGGCCGCATATATCAACGCCGGATTCTCAGACACTTTGGGAATGTCTCCATACAAGGCAATCTTCGGCCATCAATACTCTCTCCTACCTACAACCCTATTCAAGAACTCCTCAGTCTCCGCCTCTGATGACCACCTAAACTACCATCAAGCAATTCGAAATGATGCTTTCCAAGCTGTTAAAGCTGCCGGATTCTGAAGCACCACTACTGCTCAGAAGCGACGACGCAAACATGTCCCTATTCCGCCAGGTGATATGCTCATGGTACATGGAAACATGTTCATTACCAATATTGGACGCAGCAAGAAATTACAACCCCGATGGCGAGGACCTTTCAAAGTCTTATCCTTTGATGAGTATACAGAAAACTACACTGTTCAGATGGATGGACACATGTATCGCCACAATACCGCAGTCTTCCATGCCTCTGCTGTCAAGCGATTCCACCCAAACAACAATTCCAAGTTCCCTGGAAGAACCCACTCTCGACCTGCACCTATCATCATCAACAAGAAAGATGAATGGGAAGTTGAAGAAATCCGAGACCACCGCTAGTGGCATGGCAATGATCAGTTCCTCATCAAATGGAAAGGATACCTACAAAGTGAAAACAGCTGGAAACCACTAGAAGGACTAGAGCAAGCTATAAATATGGTGAACGAATGGTGGAAAGATAATATGCCAAACAAATCTCTCCCCCAAACGATAAACTACACCACCACTTGCTGGACACCAACGATGCCTGAGACGGAGAGATGGCACGCAGAACTCGAAGCTAGAGATGGGTTTTGGGCACCCTACTTTGAGTTAGAATTCGAGAATAGCGATGATGAAAATCAAGCCATGGCACAGGCTCTCGACAACCTTATCTGATCACCAGTCACCGTCCGAATACCATAACGATGTCAAACTATGTGGAACTCAATATGAGGCTGCGACAACAGATTGTTGGACTGTTGTTGAACCGCGATGTTATCCAACTTGAAGACTACTTCAAAATCCTCTGGATAGATTACTGTCCTGATTGCGATCACGAGTGGGTTGATGTACAGTGCGAATCTGGTATTTGTGACTACTGTGACTTGCATTTCTTTGAGTCTAAATATTTTCTTAGGATTTCTTCTTATCCCTGGTGTGACACTTATGATGAACAGGAGATGGCAGAGTTTGAAGCCTTTGATTCTTTAGCCGATGTTTTTGATGACTATTAGGTTTTATTTGTTTAAACAGTTGTTTTGTTTTGGGGAATGTATCCGGTACGGGTACTCGGTTAGTGGTTTTGTTTTATGTTTTATTTTAAGTATCGCTTTGATACTTGGTTTGTTTTAAGTATTGTTTGATACTTGGTTTTTGTTTTATGTTTTGTTTTAAGTATCGCTTTGATACTTAATTAGTTTCTCCAAAGTGTATCGATTGATACCTCTGATTAGTTTTGTTCATGCTAGACATGCACAGATATGTGTATTTAAAGACCACCTGTTTCTACGATAGAAAAGGCAGACTTCGACAGACAGTATTTCAATATACTTGATTGAACGGTTACTTCTTTGTTCCTCAGTACACCCTCGAAGCCTCCTTTAGGTCTCAGCTCTCTCCTCCTCTCTGAAACAGCAGGCCACCTGCCAACTATCGTATCCATTTCCAATAACGTGATTAGCATCTTGCGAACACGTTACAGCCTCATTGACAGCTGCTTGAATGTTCTTTCAAGCCTTCTTGATAGCTGCAGTCTTGTGCTTCTGATCTTTTTCATTTTTTCTACTCCTGGCTGCCTCAACTGTGATAACACCTCCTTTTTGGATAACTCAGTGGGATTTAGTTTTGCGACGCTGTTCCTCCTCACGGATGCAGGATTGAACTGCACGGTAGGAGTCTTGTTCAAGCTGGGCCTCAGCTAAGCAGATTTGAGTTCCCTTTGCCCATTGTTGGAATTTGGCCTTGGATTTCAGACTAAAGATTGTCAATCCACTCCCCAATTCCCTTTTGTCACTCAAAATAAGTACTGGGAAGTATAGGAAGCTCAAAGGTATCCTCCTCATTAGTGGGAGTGGTGGATACATTTGTATTAATATTGCAATGAGGGCCTTGCTCATGGGTACTATGAAGAGAAGATGGATGACCTTTAGAGTCTCTCTTGGCATTATAATGGCGCATCTTTTTCAAAGCAGCTTTGAAAGAGGGGGGGAACATGCCAGAATTCTTAAAAGAATTTCTTATCATATGAGATTGGAAGGTCTGCTGACGAATAGAGCTTAAGTCTCTGAAAAAGGAGGAAATAGTGTACTCCATATCAAGAGAGTGTAATGCATTGTGAATCGCTTTATTGTGGTAGTGTTTCCATGGGCAAAAGACACCAACATCAGGTGGTTGAAGGATATGAGTAAGGTGTGAGGGAAATACCAAAGGTACAATGTGATTCTCATAGCATTTGAGAATAAAATTATTGTTGTGGTATGTAATATGACCATCAAGGAGAAGCATACACCAATGTGCATTTGGACCAGTGGCAACATGGTAAATGAAGTGATCAAGCTAAACAAGTGCAATATTCTCATTTGTATAGCCTGTTTGGGAGACAGCAATCAGCTCAGCACCAGTAAGATTGTCTTGAATCCAATCTTCCATGATTTTCTCCCCAGGACAAATAACAACTAGTAGTAGTGGGGGAGTACCATCTGCACATATTGTTTCAATAATAGTAATGGACTTCCAATTCTCAGGGCTTGCTGTATATAATTCTTTAACATCGGTGGGAACAATAACTCTCTCACCTGTAGGGCAGCCTACTCTGACACCGGACTCATCCATGTTGTAAATATACTTGGATTTCCAAATTCCATACTTGAACAAAGTATTCTGATACTCAACAAAAAAGGCCTTAAAATCTTCCTTGCTCTGGGTGGCAACTCGCAAATGTGCTATGGGCTTGGTTTTAATAGTATGAAGATTGGGATTCTTCTTTAGCCATTGTTGAAACCAAACAAGAGAGGGAGGATTGCAGTTTTCTTGCTGGCGTAGGTGGCAGATTGCTGCATAAATAATTGAGGGAGTTGCACCTAACCCAGCCTCTAGCTGCTCTAAGCAGAATCGAAAAACAGCCAACTCTTGGACTTCAGTTAGAATAATGTTGTTTCCTCCATGCTGGTTGTAAAAACCATGAGAGTTTCATTCTTGATGGTGCTTGCAATATTGGCGCATTCAAATAGATGCAGGGTTAACTTTAAAGATAATTGCTGCTGTACTAGCCTTTTCAGTAGGTTCCTCCTGTAGCCACTGCATTGCACGATCCAAATGTTGCTTCATTTCAAGCTTGTCAATCAAATCAGGACTCCTGGTTTTGTCTAGGCCATCAGGGTGAATTGGAGTATAAGGCTCATTTGCTGGAATAGGGCTTGACACAGTTGAGAAGGACTGGCCCGATGGTGAGGAAGGACAGGGAGAGCTAGAAGGCCAGAATTGTTCTGCCTCAGGGGCATTCTGACTGGATAAAGCAGCGGAAATGGCTGGGGCTGAAGATAGATTTGGCTGGGCCATAAATTCAGAGGATAATTGGCTGGATGAGGAGGATGAATGACTTGGTCTGGCTGGTGAGAAATATTGACCTTGCATTGGATGAAGGTTGGCTGGGTATAATCGCTGAAAATTGATGGGGAGGAGCTCAAGTGTTCGTTGCAGCACTAAAAAAAAAAAAAACCGGAGCGTAACACTTGCTTTTGCGTAACGCTTGGTTTTCCCGACTATGAGGGAACCGAATAGGAGGGTAACCGGCTATTAAGTTCAACACTGTACGAGTACATTTCTGTCTTGCAAATCATGTGAATCATCTACCATATTAACTTAAACGCTACCAAGCCCCACATACTTTATAATCTACAGTATTCTTAAAGAGACGCCCTAATGTTAATTCTTCGACACCCATCGCTTTGTAATTGACTTTTTATCAGAACGAACAAAACTATTGAAATCTGGTATCGCAGTTTGGCATGGGAAAGGAACGCTATGAGAAAAAACATGATCATAATCGACAATGCTGGATCATGATCAAGAAATGGGAATTCTTGGGCTTGGTGAGGGTCTGCAAATTTGCCCGGTCATTCGATAATGGGGTTCTCCCTTGCTAGGTTGTACGCCGAACCCTTATGATCTTCATTATCATACCGGTATCTATCCCTAGCCGATGCTAGAAGGGGCCGTCACTATTGATAACCTGGCCTAAAAGAACCTTGAACAAGCAAGTTCCACTGTCTGTGTAATTTATTTCTAGTCGATCCCGTCATTGAGGTCGATATGTTAGCCCCACAAGTCCCGTCCCCTCCCATTGCCGACCAAACTACCTTTGCTGGCATTCACCATAAAAATCTAAATTTCGCAAACCAGGAGTAAGTCTTAATGGCCGAGAGGGAACATTTCGAACGAGGAACTTCCAAATAGCGCTATCCTAATTTTTTTTTAAATTTTTCAATTCTCTCTTTTCGCTTCGTTTCGGCTTGATCCTTTCACGACGTCTATCTCCGTGCGAGGGGTGGGCATGGCCCCTAGCGGTGGTTATTAGCGCGCTACCACCTTTTGGCGCTACGCCATAGTCTACAGTATCTACAGTATTATATCTTGTCGGAATACCGTACCTCTACCGGTGGTGCATCTTGCATAGACTAGACATCGACACAAGCCTGAACTAAAAGTACGGTACCTCACCGTATATTAATTCCAACCAGTATCACGCTCTAAGGGAAAGGATGGGGGAATAAAGGACAACCTCGCCAGGAATTATGGACAAGCCTATGCTTTCTCAATTTCTTGAGTTGAAGGGAGTTTCCTTGTTTTCGCAGTTTGAGTGGAGTTCTTCCGGCCACATCCCTAGCATTATAGCATCGGAATACCGGTACGGGTGATGAACCGTTGGGGTACCGGTAGTCCAGCTTTTTAGGAGTTTTAGGGTAGGGTGAATACGGCTGTGGATGGAACCAGGTTGGGTAGGTGCTTTGGTGCAGCATAGAAGGCCCGGTAGTATTTCGAGCAGCAATCGAAAAGATGTAAAACATATAATATGAATCGTGAAACTGTTCTGAATACGGTTCCTGCCTTGATTGTAAACCCTCCTACTCGCAAGGATGCTCCACCGCATTAACTCACTCAACTGGGCCTCCTATTAGTAGGTTGAAATGGGGTGGGGCCTCAGGGGATTAATTTTCATAAAGAGAAGTAAAAATCAAATCGCTGTCTTGAAATACGAAATAAACGCTTAGGCGCATGATTCTCGACCTCGTCCCAAGTTGGGGCGAGGGAAAATTCTTAGATAAAGGAGGGCAGCCCGCGTGCTGTATTCTTCCAAGTATGATACACTCCCAATATTACCAACCTCTGCTTCCAATTGTGACCAACCTGATATTGCGAGATAAATTGCCCAATTCCCTTGGCACGCCTTACCCCATTTTACCTGACTGGAATGAGGTCCAATCGAGTGACCCTAATACTAATACTCGAGTACAGTGCTTCAGTGGGCCCCTACCTGTTCTTTATGGTTGTTTTTAAATAGAGAGAGCTTTCTGCTGACCTAAACACTCAAAAACACGAGCCCGATAAAATACTACCGAATGATGTACTATGATGGTGTACTAGTACGCCGAATAGAGTACAATCACCGAACGGCAAAAGCAGCCACCACGATCGGCCATCCAAATAACCTACGGCAAGAAGGTGTCCGACCCTCGACTCGCAACATCTAGAGATCTCGATGTGGATGAAACGAATAGCTAAGGGATGCCTGGTCAAGGGGAAAACTCTGATTGCCAGGGCAGGCCTGGGAGTGGAGGGGTTAGCCCGTTCAGCCCTCTCTTCTGCCCATGATCGCCGCGGATATCCACCGACGTCCACCATGTCGGGACAAGTCTTCCTTCCTTCCTTCCACGCTCCCGTGCTAACAAAAGGGAAACAAATACCACAAAGATTCCTATGTAGTCCTTATGAACTTTCCGTTTCCTACTCTCCCGTTTCCGCCGCTGTCATCTCTGACTGGCCCGTTTTCGGCCAATGCACTGTTCCCATGCGCATGGCCAGAACCAAAATCACGAATGAACGAACGGCGAACGCCGAACGCCGCACAAGGGAGTAAATGGCGACGGCGGAGATGCGAACGAGCATTCCGGGCATGTAGGATGTATTCCAAACATGTTGAGCAGGAATAGTGGCAGTATTCCATGGTTTCCAACAATTGTATGGCACGGACCAGTGGGTTAGAAGTTGGGGCGGGTAGTTTTTCCGAGTAGTGGGGTGGCGGTAGAGGTGTCGTACTCGCATGTATTTAGGCGTTGGTTTTGGCTACCGGCGGGGAAGCGCCTTTTCGGTTATCCCCCCCTTGGTCGTTCCGCTGAATTTCGTGCTGTGCACTAGATTTTGGTACGTAAGCTTTTCAAGTACAAGTGTTAAATATGCTACCTTTAATTCAGAAGTTGTAGGAGTGTATAGCCGTTGGGAATGCTACTCGGCGTGCTCACAACTCACCCAGCATGCTCGGAACCTGCCTGACATGTTTAAAACATGAGCGACATATTCAGAACATGCTCGATAGCCGGAGGAGCAGCATATCCGATATTCCACCAAATTATCCGCACCCGTCGGTCAACCTGCTCATTTGGGCATCCGTTTGCTTGTTCACATATTGGTCCGCCCAATTGTTCGTCTCTATTCCATTTCTTCGCGTATTCGGCCGCTCGATCATCTGTCCGTCCGTCCGTCCACTGGTTTGTTCGCGTTGAAAATCATGGATGCTGCTCGACATGCTCAAGACTTTATTCCCTTGTCCATCGGCATATCTGTCCGCCGGAATCTTTACCCGTCCGTCCAATTCCCGTCTGCATATTCACCGTACATTCTCGGAGCCGACCGTTTGTTCATTCCCGCCCGCCCACTTGTCTATTTCCGCATATCCACCACTAGTTTGTTGTTTTGGCGCATTAGCTTTGTAGGGGCGGAGGTTCTCGTTGTGAGCTTGGAAAGAGCTTCCGATGGAGAAGGATATGAACGGCAGCGGGAGCTATAGACCGTCGGGAGTCTTTGTTCATGTATTTAATTTGTTAGCATTGGAGCGTGGGAGGCAGTGGGAGTGTGGAAGTCAGTAGGAGCACGGAAGGCAATTGCAGAGTCTTTGCGGAGCCTATCGTTTGTTCTTTCTTTTGTTAGCATGATTGATAGCGTGGGAGCGCATCGAGGAAATGGAGATGAGTGTGGGAAGTGTTAGAGATACCGGTATGCGGTGATCGCAGGAAGGATAGGATAAGTGATCTTTGTCGTTTATTTATACTCCTCTCTTTTCCCGTCAGTTAGTTTAGTTAGTTGTGGAGTGTGAGCGAGCAGAGAGAGTTGTCGAATAGAGCGAGTTGCGGAGCGACCTTGGTGAACTCCCCCGCTTTTGGTTGTGCAGAGTTTTTCACAGTTCGTTTAGTCATCGCAGTTTTGTTTCGTCGTTGTCCGGTATCGTCCAGCTTCCGGTTAGCAATTGCTTTCCAAAAGTTCGCCGTCGGGTTGCCCGCCTATCTGCCTATTATCTTGTCAGTTTGTTAGCCAACGATCCGCCCGTCTGTCCCGCCCTCAGTCCGCCTGCCCGACCAACCTAATTGGCCATATCACCGGTCCCTCTGCTGTTCGCCCACTCGTGCCTTGGTTTGTGCTATCACGTCTCGGACCGGTATGGTAGCATGGCGGTGGGAGTACGGAGGGTAGCGGGAGCGTGGAAGGTAGAGGGGGCGTGGGAGGAAATTGGAGCATCTTTGTTCGGTCTGTATTTTCGTTTGTAAGTACAGAAGTGATATCGGCGACGGGAGTGATATCGGTAGCGGAGCTTGTACGGCAGTGGGAGTGATAACGCGGGCAGAGGTAGCAAAGCCGCGGGAGAGTTCTCTGCGGTGTCTATTATTTTGTTCTTTTATTCTCTCTTTCGTTAGCGGTGGGAAGAAGCTGAGAGGGAAACTTGACCGGATGAGCAGGGATCGCGCAGGATATGTGTGGAATTCGGCGGAGTTCAGTGGAGCAAAGGGAGAAGGGATGATGACCGTTTATTTATACTCCTGTCTTTTCCATATGTGTTAGATAGTTGAGTTGAACAAGCAAGTTGATGAGAGTACGAGCGTCTTGGGGAGAGAGAACAGTGGAGATTACCCCTCTTCTGATTGCTGCGTGAACGCCGCCTTGGCGTTTCGTTTCAGCCGAGTGATAGTTCGTGATCTCTGCCGACGTGGTTTTACAGGTTCCGGAAAGTTATCGCTCTTTAACAAAAGCCAGATTTGGTGGCCCTACTGCCGTGCAAGGGCGCGCAGTACTACGCAAGGGCCATACGGCTCCCTTTTAGAAAGCAACAGCTAACCGGAGGCAAGGTTAAAACAAAACTGCAATGACCAAAGTCGCTGTGAAAAGCTCTGCATAACCAAGAGCGGGGAAGTTCACACTATCGCTCCACAACTCGCTCTATTGCATGGATATGTCTGCTCGCTCACCACAACTAACTAACTAAAACAAACTAACAAGCAAAGGCAGAAGTATAAATAAACGGCAGGAAGGCACTATCATATCCTCCCTGTGGTCACCACATATCTTTAACACCCCCCACACTCATCTCCCTTTGCTCTGTGTGCTTCCATGCTACAATAACAGAAGAAACAACAAACGACGGGCTCCACAAAGACTTCCATAGCGCTCCCATTTCCCTCTGCGCCCTTCCCACTGCCTTCCGCACTCCCATGCTAACAAAACAGATACAGGAACAAGGACTCCCGACGGTCTATAGCTCCCGGAGGTCTATAACTATACCCCCTTTCCCACCTTCCTCCCACCGGCACTACTATTGCCATCGTACGGATGTGCATTGCTAAAGTGCACCCATAGCAACCTTGGTGCCACAAACAAAGGAACAGACGAACTGGAAAAAACGAGTGGCGCGGGGGAGCGAACAGGCGGGAAGGGACAAGTGGAGGGGCGGAAAGGGACAGACAAACGGCTTCGAGAACGTACGACAGATAGACGGACGACCGATTGGCGGACGGGAAAGGGTAGAATGTCATAAGGATGCCGAGCAGCATCCACAATCTCCAACACCCCCAGGTGATCGTGACTATAACCTCGGCGGAGACAGGTCGACCGAGGAAAGCGGCGAGATTCCTACGCGTATTATACATTGTGTTTTGAGACGCCGCAACTAAGTAACGTCTGGGCGGTGTGAGGACGTAAACTCTGTTGCCGGGAAGCCCAAGGCATATCTGGAATAAATTGGCTTGAGATTCGCGAAAACTTCAAAGCTCGCGAGGTGCTCGGTCGCTATGGGGGGCGCTGGAAGAATGAGGCCAACGGGAAGAAAAAGAAATGAGAAATGGCAGGAGAGCGGGATACCTTAGTTGAACAGGGCATTGTCGTGGAGTTGAAGGAAATATTGGGGAGAGGTAGGGAGATCTGGATTTTGAGAGTGTGAAAGTTTAAAGAGAAAAAGGTGTTTAAGCCGCCACGATTAGTAATACAACGGAAATACCTGTACTTGAGCACCACCCTGATCTCCAGCGCAAGACTTTGGTGTGAGTTAATTCAACTCTCTCTCCGCACATCGCTCGAGTCTACTAACCAACTTACTAAACGGTAAATGCAGGGGTATTATATGAATCGCCACAAGGGAGTCCTCCTATCCTTCCATCGATCTGCATTTTCCTCCATGCATATTTCCTTCCGGCACTCCTTTGAGTACCCCCAAGCAGACAAAAGGAGTACAGAGATCACAAAGACTCCCACGGTTCGTAGCCTCCACTTCACTCAGTCCCTTTGACTCTCCAGTACCGCTTCCAACGGACATGCCCTTTACTTCCGGCGGATACATCATTTCTCCCAAACCGTATCTCCGAATACCTTTATCCGAATAAATGAGACAACATCCTGAGCATGCTGAGCAGGATCTACTTGCAACAAGGAGTAGATTGTTTCTGCTAGTTCTCGGGTTCCGTATGGTCGAGTACTGCCAAGGCCTCACTCTTGACCTCGACCTCTCTTAAATTAGTTGTTGGTTCACTACCGGTACGGTTTTTGTCACTGTAGCCCTTTTACCCATTCGGGCACTGTGCATGTAAAACCCACATTCCCCGCTTGCACCCCGCCAGCCATCGAGGGTTGATGCGTTTTCCGCGGGCGGCGTGGAATCGCCACTTCATGCTGGTCAGGGATGCGCGCGCAACTGTGTCGCATGTTGTAGATGAATTCGGTGCTAGAAAGAGGGTAGGGAGTTCTCAGTCTTGCGATGATATGTAGAGATCGGGTTCCTCTAATTAGGGTGAGAGAGATGAGGAGTATGGGAGAAGGGAAGAGTCAAACCATATGTAGGGTCCCTTGATTCGCTTCATTAAAATTGAGTAGAATCTTCCCTCTTTTTTTGTAAATTCTTCGGTATCGGGAATCCGTACTCCCTCCGATCTGATAGGATTTGGTGTATATTCCCTTCTTTGCCCGGGCGCTGGGCCGGTAGAGGAAGTTGCGCCATCCAAGAACCCCTATCCCAAATTTGACATTCGGTTTGAGAGAGGGGTATGGCGGAGCGGCAGTCGGAAGGGGAGAGCCGGAAAGTAAGCGGCAGGAAGTTCACTTTATTTCATAGCTTCAGAGAGTTCGATTCCCTTACGAATGCCCGAGGGATTGGGCTCTGCGGTTGTGAGCATACCAAGCCTAACCATCGTTCCGGCACACTAGGAAAACCGGTATACCTATGAATGCTAACACTATAAAAATAATCACTCACTGCTATCTTATTAGGCTGGGGGAGTATGTTTTTTAGTTCCTCTCTCGCCAATCTGTCCTCACATCTACGAATGTTAGATGTATACAAGCGGAGGAATTATAGGTACTGGAAAGACTTCAGGTATTAGCTAGGGTGTAAGTATGTACCATCGGGAGTGGATTCTTTTAGCTCCATTAAGGGTTTTATCTATACACAGGAAGTGGGTATCATAGGTGACAAGTGAATAACTCAGGCTAGGATGCCCCAGCCATGAAGGAGGGTATCCGAGCAAGTGACGGGATCTGTGGGGGGGAGGTATGATTGAGAATCTCAAGCCTAACTATACTGTGTATACCTCAGGGTAGTGTTTAAAAAAAGAGAGAAGAGTATGGCTGGGAAAGACTGGGAATAGCGCTATCTTGACTCCGGGTATGTTCTGATAATCACGCAGTAAAATGGGTTGATCCCCGGTCTTCCCGCAGAAGCGCCGGAGATTCATGAGCAGATCCCGACTAGCTTTAGCCAAAGTGAACAGTGTGCGCTCGCCGTCTCCAAACGACTTAACGTTGAACCTTCGATCCACAAGTGAGAGTCTCGTGGCTTCCTCGGAGCCGCCTTAAACCGCAAGTCACAATTGTGTCGCGGGTGCTGTCCCACCAACCCCGTGTTGGACGGAAATGTTTCTTGGCTGCTCACAGCATATTTTCCCTTACGGCAAGGACTTCACAACCCTAGCCCTCTAGGCCTATATCAAATATTCCGACGCCTCTATGTTTGACTGATAGTTGGTCCTACACATAAAACAACACCTGCGACAACACCTGCGACGACTCTATGTGAAGGCCTTACTCCTATCATATGGAAATACCGAATATCCTCGGTCAGAACATACCCTCGGTCGAATCCTCTCATCCTCGGCTGAAGCGGAACAATGGACGGCAGTGAAATTGAGCATGATGGAAAGCACGGCATACGCTGGAAGTATGCGGAAGCGGATCAGGGTGATCCAGAGAAGGATAAAAGGCAGCCTGTTTTCCCTTTGTTAGTTGTTTTCGTTCATCATCCAAAACTGTCTCTCTTTCCTCCGTTACCTGTATTTGGGTCAAATCAGCCTTTCTATTTTTTATTCCCTATTATCTTCGAGAGAATATTTCTCCGGTTAGGATATTCAAAATTCGATCTTTGCATCTTTGTTGAGCCATTCAATTTGTGTCAACAGTGTCCAAATCGCTGCCGTAAACCTTGTTGTTGAAAACCCCGAACTTCGATATCGACCTCACGCATTGCCCGCAGAAGATGAGCATCACTCACATTCCCCCAGTGGATGCCGGTTAGACTAACTCTTTCTAGTCGGGCCTGCTTAGCGATCGTAAACACATACTGCTGGTTCCCCCCCCCCCATTCGTCAAATATCCAACAAAACTATTACTTCCGGTGGCCCCTGGATGTGATGAGATATTCCAGTATCATAATTGTTTCGAACATAAGTGGCATCAAGGTTCGTTCGGCACCGGCAAAGGTAGGAGGCGTCTTAATACTTTGCATTTAGACTTGCACGGAGATTGTTGAGGCTCGTTTTCACGCCAAGACGTCAAAAAAAAGAAAATGTGGCGTAAAACAAGAGCTCTGTTGGGTAGAGAGTAGCCTACAAGGTAGGACTTTCATAAACATTCCACCCTGGCGTGTCATTTATTTAAAGGGAACAGCTAGTTTAACCGAAAAAGGTTGCTTGGTGAAAAGTCATTACTACGGTACGAGTACAGAGCAGGGATCAGCCACAGTGCTTACAAGATGGGTACCAAAACCATATCTAAATCAGAGTTACTGAACTCAACAAATCTATAAACTAAAAAAAAACTAATATATCCTGATGATAGCTAACAGTTTCTGACTTTATATTTTTTTTCCCTTTTACCTTTTCACCACTCATTCATGGCCGGTTAGAACGTATACTTTTCCACTGTTCCACAATTACCCCCACAACGGAGGACTACCACCCCTGCTCTCGTACCATAAATTCATGATCTACCCCCGCACACTGGGGGCAGAAAGGTTCCCCGAATTTTTCTTATTAAGCCCACGTAACTAATTTATCTATTGACCCCAGGAGTGTTCACAAGGCATTCAGTATCATCCTTCACTATTCTGGAGAATTGGCGGCCGTAGGGCTAGCGCCACTAAAGCGAACCTGTCTCCCGCCCCCTCCAGCTTTCTCACGATCGAGACTAACCCGGAAAATACTTCAGGAATAGTAGGATTTCCTAGAGGAATGATCGCCCTCTCTGTCGACATTCCACGGCAGAACTGCCCGAGGACTAGGAACTGGAAAACTAGAATTTCTCGGAAGACGGCGAGAAAATGCGCGGACTATGCAGGAACTATAGTCCAGGTAGTGAAAAAAATTGACTTTCTGTCTTGGACAGCATAGAGTTCTGCTAGATTAAATTAGGATATCCCAGAGTGGCCTACAGTAAGATCTCAATAGATCTACTTTGTCGCTGATCTCAATCTCAGACCAAACAGGCGTGAAAATAATAGTTCTTTCCAGACGCGGTATCGTAACCTGCGCGAGCTAAACTTGATAGATCTCGTTAGCTAGTACAGTATTCGCAATTCTTTTAACCTACTCGGCTATGCTTGTAGTTGCTTTGTGTGTTAATTCCCATCGAGCGCACATCCCCCCGAAAGGCGCGCCAAGCCCCCGATCTCCGCTTCTGGTTGTAGATTTATCTAGAGCCTACGGTGCTTCGTCAAGGAAACAGCGCCTTGACCAAGGGGATCTCTGACCGATTAGAGCAGGAGGAGATCCTGTAGGGAGGGCATGAAGCTGCCAGCAGCAAAAGATTCAGAAAGTGATAATAGGAGTGGTACTATATGTGATTAGCGGTCAGCACTTCTGATAAGAACTTCAAAATCGTCAAGGTGAAAGTACTAACCCAAAATTTTTTAGTCCGACACTGAGTTTTGCACCGAGTTTAGCGAAAAATATAAATTTTAAAACCAATAATTCCCATCGCCGCCATCTGGAAAACACTTCAAATTTCTCCACCAGCTAGACAATCGGCATTTACTCAAACCTCTAGAAGTAAAACTGCAGCGGATCAAAGCTGTGTTCATTGTTTGCGATAGTGTTTTCTGTTGGACGGAAACCTTTCTTGACTGCTCAGGCGCATATTTCCCTTACGGCAAGGACTTCACAACCCTAACCCTCTTGACCTGTATCAACTACTCCGACGTCTCTATGTTTGACCGCTGGTTAGTCCTACACATCAAACAACACTTGCAAGAACAAATACCTGTGACAACCCCACCCGAAGGCTTTACTCCTATCATGTGGAAATACTGAATATCCTCGGTCAGAACTTGCCCTCGGTCGAATCTTCTCATCCTCGACTGAAGCGGAACATGGATGGCAGTGAAATTGAGCATGATGGAAAGCACGGCATATGCTGGAAGTATGTGGAAGTGGATCAGGATGATGCAGAGAAGGATAAAAGTTAGTTGTTTTCGTCCATTATCCATCTGTCTCTCTCTTTCCTCCATCACCTGTATTTGGGGTCAAACCAGTCTTTCCCATTTCTTTCCATTACCTATTTTCTTCGTGAGAATATTTCTCCGGTTAGGATATTCAAAATTCGATCTTTGCATCTTTGTCGAGCCATTCAATTTGTGTCAACAGTGGCCGTAAGCTTTGTTGTTGGAAATTTGCCCGTGTGAAAGTAACGTAGATTTTTTTGTGTGGGGCTCCTTACAAAAAAGCACGTAACCACCAATACCTCTAACTTGAATGATGTTTTCTCCACCACTTTATAATATTTATGAGTTGTCTAATATTCCCCAAATTATCTACGGGTTTGCCAATGCACTACAAAATTTTGGCATATTCTCCTTGACATTGTGCTGCGAGAGAGGGCGGTGAAGTTGGATACTTTTAGTGTGAAAAGGGCATCGGACGAAAACTTTTGAGCTGGTACTGTACTGTACTGTACATGCGCAATTGTACTACCATCATATATTACGAGATTTCTATCCCTCCAAATGGCCGCGGATTTCTGTAGAATCAGAAAAGTGCCTAAATTCCCGCCTGATATCCGGTTCTCCCTGGGAGTCCGCTCCACTCATAGTCGGTAAGTGCACTGGAAGCTCCGGGGGGGGTAAGTGGTAAGTACGGGTGTTACTAACCAGATTTATTTGACGTCATAGTGTGGAGGTAATAGATAGGTACATTATTTCAACCAAAGCCTCACAAAACAAGCATTCCCAGTAAGAGAATCTAAGAACATATATGAAGAATTGGAGTCTGATTCGTCAACCAAGGTCTCACCGTGAGTGCTGCTGCTCCCATCACTTTGAGGTGTAATATACTCTTCATCTACGGAGCGGTACGTATCTCCACCCTGTTCTTACGATCTTGTAGTAATTGGGGACCAGTCATCCTAACATCTGGTGTGGGAAGAGGTTGAGCGTATGTAGAACTCGCAATAGGTCCGGTGGATGTTTAACGAGTTTCTCGGCGACTCACTTCCCGCTTGCTTTACCGAGAATAAAACAAGCGAAAGAGGAGAGGAATTTGCTTCCCCAGAGGAAGATATGTCTGATATGTGGATATGCCAAGACGGGGAAGTCTGGCGGCTTCAAACGTGACTTTTCCAAATCCGGGGATCCTCCACCTGCTGGGAGAATGCGCTGTAGGTTGAAGAGTTTCGGAAGTTGTGGGAGATGGACGATAATTGTATCGACGGGGATAGGAATATGTCTGTGCTGGCCCAGATCGAAGTGAGATATAAGTATGCGGATGTGATTGCGAGACGTCGGCTGATGGGGTAGAGGCAGGTTAGGATGAGAGAGGAGGCCGAGAAGTGTTATGTATTAGGTTTAGGATAATGATTAAGTTGATAAGGATGATTGAAATAGCGATGCTGTGGTGGGATGGTCTCGGCAGGCGCTTGTGCAACCTGAGCGATGGAATGGTGTGGGGTAGGCCCGCGCACTTACTACTCTTTTGCCCGGTCGGCACTTCTATTATCCCC
Source organism: Tuber melanosporum (assembly GCF_000151645.1). Lineage (NCBI taxonomy): Eukaryota > Fungi > Ascomycota > Pezizomycetes > Pezizales > Tuberaceae > Tuber > Tuber melanosporum. The sequence goes on along the minus strand of NW_003299119.1, from coordinate 197,107 downwards.
ATTCATCAAGACCTTGTCGGAAAAATTATCTTTCGAATATCAAAGAACAAGACACAATCTCAGCACTCGTCGATCCCAAAAGCTCCCTCAGCCCGCGGAACTTCCTCCCGCACCAATGCTCAACACCCAGAGCTCCCGAATAGTTTATCCGGATAGGAGCGCAGCACAGCTACGAGAGCACCGTTAATGAGTCGTAGGATAGTGGGATGTTTACCTGATAACATAGCGACAGTGCTAGAGCTTGATAAACGAACTAACTACTAGAAGCGACAAGCATATATGGTATCTGCGACACTATCCGTTTTTCACCGGCAGTTTTCTAAGGAATTGAGGCGCTTCCATCCACATAACCGGAAGTCCTCAGAATATCGCAGCGGGTTGGTTGCGAAAAGAGACTAGACCCTATCATACGAAGGACAAACAAAATCCGACTGGGGTAGCGAGTGATACCTGATGTGGGGTGTATATAGTGTTGAAGGTGTGGGCGGCGGAGGACTGTTTTACTCTAAACTGCTTTCGATCCCCAGCATACACCCTACCATGCCTTGAGATGCTCTCGTTCGATTTATAATTGCTTCTTGGCAACCTCAAACCTCCCCGAATTTCATCGCGGGCCATGTGTGACGGTGGGGGTGGTTGTGGGGGACAAAATCACACATACCGTATCATAAAGACCCTAACAACTGGATCAAGTGCTATGCCGTTACAGTTACCCCCCCCCCCAATAGGATTTGATGTTTTTTTGTATTTTTGTCGCTCAAGGGCTTAGAAACTCCTTTTTCCCTATTTTCATCCCCTTTCCCGAGTAGGAAACCCCCGGTAACATACGAACCCTGGGTCTCGTGTCTGTTCAAAAAAGATTTTTGACCCCGCCGGGGGGGGCATAACTCCAGTCCACAGGTCCGGAGCTAACTCCACTCGACCACCGTTGACAAGGCTCGAAGCGATCATATTTGGTACACTCTGGCACTTTATGCAGTATTGACTTTTGTATATGAGTTGGCTCGGGGGCGGGCCCGATTGCGCCAGCGTGCCTAAAGGCGCATGAGAAACGCAGTAAACATATTTCCCAGCCAGGTTCCACCTGCCACTTTCAGTTTCACGATCCCTCACTTTGCTATTATGCCCTACATTCATTCGCGCCTGACCTACCTCTCCATAGATCTTGCTCCCCCATTAGATGCCGGTATAATAGTATCACTAAAATTGAAGTTGTTTTAGCATGGATTATCTCGTGAGCTGGATGATAAACTATTCCAAACCAGCAGCAAACGGAAGCTAAATCTATCTTGGGTGACACATAAATAACCGGGGTAGAATGCCCCAGTCTAAAGGAAGTTATCTGAGCAAGTGGCGGGGGGGCATGATTAAGAACCTCAAGGTCAACCGTATCGTATAAAACACAACCAAGGACTAAAAGAAAGGATAAGGAGAGAGAAGATAAGAGAATGGTTGGGAAATACTGGGAAATAGTACTATCTTGGGTCCAGGTCTACTCTGATAACCACGCAGTGAAATGGATTCTGATCTCCTAGAAGCGGATATATAGCCCCTCCTTTCACTGTTACATCCCGCGGGGTTTGGGAAAGTTATTGGTGGATAGTTGCCTGGTGCTCAGATATACGACCCAGTATATCAATTGCATTGGAGAAGGAATTTAGTAAAACCTTTAGGATTTTTGATTTAAAAAATCAGTATCAAATTTAAGAGCAGTCCCGCCAGTACATAGGTCAGTAGGCCGTTATTGAGCCCTATAGTGAAGGAATAGTTGGGAATGGGGAGGTTTCCAAGCCAGGAAACGTTGCTAAAGGGTTGGCAACGACAGGATAGATTGAGTGAGAACTTACATGAGAAGAGAAGCCACAAAACAGATGCTAAGCAATGCTTAGGGCCGGGAGGAAGGTATTTACTTTATGGGTGGGATAGCCGAAGGCCCTATTGGGCCACTGGAATATCCTAATCACAAAGTGGCCTACTTTGTGAAAGGGTCAGCCACTCGACCAACGGACATCCCCTCCATCAAATGGGTCACTTGACCACTGGGATAGAGTGCATTCTATTAGCTTGATAGAACTCCTTGAGAGGCCAGGTCATGGCCAATCCCATCAGCCAATCCCTTAGAAAGGTGGGCATTGATGTTTCCCTCCGGGAGTGGGAGGAGATGGACTCCTTCAACACCCAGTCGACGGCTGAGTCGAGGGGCGTGGGCCTCTTGTATTCCTGGGGGTTGGGGAATATCCCTTCGCTCGTATTCCGGGTTTCAAGGAATTTTGGTTTGAAAGCCAGAGGAATACTTTGCTTCAACAGATACGGCGGAAGTCTTCTAATGATGGCCCGGCCAATAAACATTTCTAACCCCGAGGATCAGCGGAGAATTTACGTGAATAACTAGCGCTATTATCTCTGTAAATAGAAGGCGGTGCCGAGTCTGTGGACCGTGGTTCGGCCAATCCCCTTCTGTATTCGGGACCTCACGTCCGAGCTGAATAGGGCGATAGTATCGCCACTTGAGGGAAAGATCGATTGGCTAGCTTCTCGGGGTCATAAATTCCATTGGACAGGTCACCGTTGAGCGACCGAAGCCACACCCGTGAGCCTAGTTTTTGAAGATTGGAGGACAAAATACTCACTACGGTAAAAGGCCGTGAAACTCGGGAACGAACGGAGGGACGATACAGTCTATTAGCCTAAGGAGTGTTCTCGTGTCAGACAGGGCTTGGATGTGAGGTGCAGAGTTGTCTTGACACCTTGTGATTATTAGACGGTTCTGACCAACCCCGTGGGGCCATTGGTGGTGTTTGTGTCTAGGTCGCATCGCTCTGTGGCATGACAAGTTTGCGGGGGGGATGATCCGATGTGATTGCTAGAGAGTGTCGGAAGGGGAGCACGAATATTTCTCCGTTTCATGTTGATTTTCCAAAAGGAAAAAACTTATTGCTCGATTGTCAGGGGTGATGCTTTTCGGACTCACCAGGAAGGCGGGGGATGTTTTCCCAGAAGCGATGGTTTTAGGATTGGGATTTCCGAAGTCATGCTTGTTCGTCAGAATGCATGAGAGAAATGCAACAACTTTGTCAACCAGCCCCTTTTCGGCCTTTATGCTCTAATAACCCAGCAGAAGTGATACAATATCCTTGCTTCAAAGTGCAGCATCACCCAGCCGTATCAATTGCCTGAGTTCTGTCTGCATCAGCTCTGGAGTACCGGTATTGGGGGGGGGTACTTGGTGATTCATAAAGTATTCAGATCCTTGGAGCCAATATTTCATGTTGAGGTGCTTGTTGGCGCCAAGGCATCCGAATGCTTTATGAATCGCCAAATAACTTACCCGAGTACCCGAGACAAAGGTACAGTACTTGTGCTACGGACATTAGTTGCCCAAAAACCGCAAGAACTCAATAGAGTCGAATCTTGGACCAGCAAGTAAGAGTCTCGCCGTTTCCCCAGAGGCTCGGTAAATTGTGAATTGCAAGCTACAATTATGTGTGTGTGGGAGCTATTACAGACCTCCAACTTCGATATCGACCCCAGGCCTTGTCAGCAGGAGATGAGCAACCCTCACATTTCCCCGGTGTGAGCGGGCTAACTCTCTCGTCGGGCCCACCTAGCGATAGTAAAAACCAATTGCTGTTCACCCCCCCCTTCATAAGTCTAATAACCACCAAACTATTTCCTCCCGCGGTCCCCGGATGTCATGAGAAATTCTAGTAATCGTTTCAAATAACGATGGAATCGTGGTTCGTTCGGGGCAGGCAAAGGCGGGAGGCATATTAATACTGTATGATACTTTGGGTATTGGAGAGCAAAGGGATTGGTAATGGTGCTTCTGCTGCCAGTAATACCACTCCATAACACCCTTGAATTCGCACGGAGTTTGTATGCAAGGTTTTATATTCTATCTTACCGGTAGTAAGTAACCGCTCCCTTAGAATCCCACCATGTCCCGTGGCGACCGGTAAACTGGGAGCGCTTGGAGAAAGTCGAGCCCGGACCAGGATGTTAGTGATGGCGTACCCGTGACGGCGATGGGGGGGTGGGGCAGTTGGCAGATAACGTTCGCTTCGATCATTGCTGTAATGCCACCCATTTTACGGTGTTCCCCGATTGGCGAGAAGGCTTTGTCGTGGAACCACCCAAGTACGAGTACTGCCAGAATAATTCGTTACACAGAACTCTGCTATGGGCCACGGACAGCGATCTCGCCGTCAGGAAAATACAGTATCTCGTCCCCCGCCCTAGGGTGAAGACTCTACGAGTATGATATCATACTATCATAGCACAATTCGCATAGCACACCAACTAAACCTCACCCGAAACCCACAAAATATCACTCGCGAGCTGCCATCATACATTCATATACTAATAGGAGCGAGAGGCAAGGATCAATGAAAATTGCTTAATTGGTAAATAAAAACTTTCCGAAGCAAGTTACCATAACTGAGCAAAGACTCCCGAATAAAAAGGATAAAAAACGAGAAAAATGGCAACTAGGCAGCACCCCTCACTGATCCCCAAAGAATATAAAAAGATAATCGCAAACAGGCCAAGGTTTAAGAAAGCACCACCAGAGGAGAAAAAACTCCGCTTCCCGAGAGCAAGCGAACAGGAAAAAACCACGCCAGAACATCAACTCACAAGATCAACGCTTCCTCGCCAACCTATGCGCTTCCTCATTCCCCTTCACTCCACTCTGCCCCTTAACCCACTCATCCCTAACCTGAACCTCCGGACCCGCACCCCCGAACCTCCCCTCACAAACCAACCTGTTCACGGCCTCCAACGCCTGAATACAGTCCGCACAAACTGTAACGACCCCCCTCCCGGTCCTCCTCGCGATCGATGATCCGATGGATACGCCCACCAGCAACGCTTCAGTTTCCGCGTCCACGCTCGTGAGTCCGGCCGGGAGCCTCTGGGATACCGAGACAGATTCGACTCCACAGCTGTAGATGCCTGCGGAGGAGATTCCGGTGAGGGGGCAGCGGCTCGCGTCCGTGTAGAGGAGGACTTCATTCGGCGCTTCCCGGCGGAGGTGCTGGATTGTTAGGGGGGGGGTGAGAGGTGCTTGCGGTGGGGGTGGAGCTAGGTTTGATGACCGGAGTGGGCGTGTTCTTGTCGGAGGTTTCAAGGGGGATTGGAGTAGTGGTATGAGTGCCGCTGCTGGCACTTTTGGAAAAGAGGGTCGATGATTCATTACGAACCCCCGCGCCCAGAGTACCCTTGGGATAAGGACCGGTTTGAGAAATCTGGAGCACATGATTTTGCCTTTAACTTTATTTTCCTGTCGGTGGCTTTGCAACTAGCTCAGGTTCGTTAGTTAGTTTGATCGGTTGGATCCTGGAAGGGAGGAAGGGTAGCTCGCGATCGGTTATACCAAATCCATGTCGCCTTTCCGGTTGTAGGGAAGTCTAGACTCTTCCATCTATCTATCGTATCTCTCATTGTAAAGCACGCTTCCATATTGCCGGACTACATGCACTAAATACGCGGGGAGGATCCAATACAATGCAGGGCGACTACAGCATAAAAAAAAGTACACGTTCTGCAAGCAATCCGCCCGCCCGGAAAAGCCATGACTCAAGCCACAAAAACCATTACGGCCAATCAGTAATAAGAACCCAGCAGCAGGGACTTCCCACAACGAGACAAAGACCAAGGCCCCGGAAAAACAAGTATCTTCAGGCTATCAAACCTCCACAGATCTCCGAAGAAACTAACCTCAATATAAAGCCGATGCGGGAGAAACGCACGAGCCGTCAGTGATGTTTTATGATTTCCGGGAGCACATGGTCGGAGTGAGTTAGAAAACCCCCTCCTTGACGACCTCATCTCTTGCTCTCAGGGCCCCCAACAGCCCGGCTGGGAGCTGCACGAGCCCGCCCAGGGTGGCTCGCCGCAGGGCTACTCTCCCTGTGCCGGAATGCGAGCTCTTCGGTGTCAGGGAGCGGCGTTCAGGAGGGAGCACTACAGCCGGTTACGGCAAGCGGCGGCCAGGGAAGACAACGGATGGCGGGGGGCGACATGTACAGGCAGGCACTTATCCGGAAAACCCCAAAGTTCAGATCGCGAATAAGCTTTCTGCTTCGGGATAAATCTTCGGATATTATCTGCCACCTCAAACGACAAAGACTTTGTGTATGCCCCGCTATCCAAAAATTCCACAGAGCAACTGCATAGTAACCATACCCCTCTCACTCTGTAATATTGAAAAGCACCTATTTAGAGAAAGCAGGATATATTTGGAGCCCAAATCAATGGGTTACAACCAGTACGCAAATTCCGAGTGATATTTTGCGACAGGGGGTCGAGAGTGGTTTCCCTTGAATGTAAGTTAGCAGCAATGTTGAAAGGACGGAACGCAAGCATCTAGCTCTATCCCACCACCTACATATAGAAATTACTTGTAACACCTCTGTGTATTACGGCCAACTTATGATACTATACAGAAAGTGTGCCACAGGTCCATGTGAATGATGGGCTCAGGATACATTGAAAGGGAACCAAAAACATTCTGATAGGTTCGAAGCATTGAGAAGTAGTGCGGATGCTGGGTAATTTTCTAAAACTCGGTATATTCCAGAAAGAAAGAGAAAAAAATGTAGATAAATTACCCGCACATTGATAGATATTATTTTCTCCTACCACTTTCCGTCATTACGATACCTCAAACCACTAACACTTTTCCCTATCGCCTTTTCCCCTTCACGCAGCTTCCCCCAGAACTCTCCTCCAGATGATTCCGCATTGCAAACTATTTATTCTTTCTTTTCCTCTTATTGATTCCGATTACCACGTCGGACTCAACCATCTTCAGGCGAGAACATAAGCGCACACCCAAGTCCCTTCTTCTCCAAGTGCTCCATAAGCAATACCAGCGAAATAGCAAACCACGCTAGTATAGCCACGTAGACTGTTAACACATACGCTTGTCGTTCCATCCAATCCATGTCAGTCTATACACCCGCACCGACGAAAACACCCAGAAATATGAACAATCACGTTTGATCACTCGGAAACCTGCAGATATCTGCATATTATCATACCTGCTATGTACCGTATGATGGGCTATGATAGCTTCCGAAAATTCCCCAGGCCGGAACTGGCGGCTTGCCAACAACTGCTCGGAACCTCCCCTCGCCTCTCAGTCTGTCATCACCACCTCCACACTAACACCCCCCATATAGGGCAGACACCAGGACCGTGACTGGTGAGCCAGGCTAAATACTAGCGGGGGCATCCCCGAGAGTGTTCCTTTTCAAAAAAAAAAACTGCCCTTTACGAATAGATATTACCCCTCTATTGGGTAAGCCGTAGCTCTGCGGTAAGCGGTTGATCTCATCTGAAGTAGCTCTGCTCTGCCAAAAGTCTTGGAAATATTACCGAAATGCTGAGTTCCCGAGAGGAAATAGCTATAGCTATCAGTAGAAGTGGAAACATCTAGTGCAAAAGCGGACAGAAGCCACAAGCCAAATGGGATTTTCCCAAGTCTCCCCTCAACCGGTCATCCCAACTCCAACGTTTATGGAATCGACTTCGGACCGAGTATCATACTTTGGCCACGCCTCCTCCGAAGGTTCGCAGGAAGCGATGGAAAAATGGCAGCCGGGCGGATTATGACAGGATAGATATTCCGGTATGGTACCGTCGATAGTGGGAAGAATCATTTTAGTCACGTGGTATTATGAAGGATGGCTGGGAGGACCAGTTGGCTTGGTTTGTAGGATCGTAGAGGTGCGTCCCCCGCATTTTTCCTACTTTCATGAAATCCACGAGATTTATAGGCAAATCCTGAAAAACTTTGGCTCCTCCAATTCATCACCCATCTTTTGATATATGCACCCGTGCGCCACCTTCTATGATGCATGACTTGAGCTCAACGGGATTTGGCGTCACCTAACCCCCCAACAAGTACTCGTACAGTAACCGTTAAAACAGACGATCGCGCCAAAGAAAGAAAGAAAAGAAAGCGGGATTTTGTATCATATTATTATGATACCCGAAATTTGAAAAAGACCAAACCGGCAACCAAAAACCGGGGTAACGAAAGCTCGGGAGTTTCGCTACAATAATAAATCTGTAAAAACTTGAACGTGCCGACAACGAAAGAAAAAAGAGAATGAATGTTCCTCAGGTAGTTGGCGGTTAGAAAGAATATGTTCGTATGATATCCAAATGAGCCGACGTTTAAAAACTGCGAACACCACGCGCCTGCGAAAAATAGAAACAATAATATAAAAGGCTGATCTGGGGTAAAGACGGATACCACCGACCGACTGATTCTACCATGGCCAGCCATACTACCAATCCATGCTATCCCCGCCTCTCTAAAGTACATCCCAACCCCCAGGAATACATCAACCTCCCTCCCTCCCGACACCCTGGGTCCCACCTCCGAAGGCCCATTCCCCAACTCCCCTCACCGCGCCCCAGACCCCTCTCTTCCCGGCGGGGCTGCTCGTTCCCAATGCTCGTATCATAGGTGATCTAGCGAGGCTTGAATCTGGTCTCCCAGGAACATGTTTCTACAAACTAATATGGTTAGCGGTCTTTTTTTCTCGTTTTTCTCCAGAGCAACTAATCAAATCTTGTCTTCCCAACACCGCCGAACGGGCAAGGAACTTTGAGGACAAGGAGACGATAACTAGGGTATCGTAGGTTGAGATTTTCTTTAAGCTGGGTTTTGCTTCAGGCTTCCATTGTGCTAAAGGTTCGTTGAGGCTTTCACAATTAGTCTATGCGCCATCGAATCAAGTGCAGTTTGTGGGATTGCGATCAAAGAAGTGAGATTTTATCGTTGCGTGCATTGATTGCTCTTCTCGTTTCCGTTGTGAATAGGATGGAGACTTATCAGCCCACGATCCATTGTTTCTTAGTGTGATGCCTCTCAACTCTTGAGACCCATCCCACTATTACTGTATGATCATGCTCAAGTTAATCATGCTTCAACCAAAAACCCCCTTAATTTCACGAGTGAGATCTCATGATCATGCTAAAGCGGTTACAATTCGCTTAAAGGGGAGAGAATAAATTAACTACAGTTCAAACGCCCGAGGGACCCCAAAACATATACCCATACCCATTCCCAGACAAAGTGAACAAAGAAAAAGAAGAGAAAAAAGGCATACAATAGAGAAATAGAAAGGAAAACATCTCAAGTCAATTAGACAAAATCCCCGAAAGCATCATCGTCGAACCCAAGTTTTCCGAAATCCTCGGCACCGTGATGACTCTGTCTACGCTTGACGTCTTCCGCGCTGGGTGGTGGTGGGAGGAAAGGTAGAGGGAAGCCTGCAGTAGCAGCAGCGTTACGAGACGGGGAGGAAGGGGCTCTGCGGCGACCCTTATTCTGTTCGGTTGATCAGCATGGGAGATACGAGAGAGGGGGTGAAAGGGAAGACACACTCCGATGGTTATGTTGATAGTCTCTCCTTCTTTTAAGGAATAGTCCTTTGCCTCAACACTGGACAATTCCGACGACGCCCCAGCCTTCTTTGCCTTCTCGTTGGCGGTGATACTATCGTTGTGCCTGCGGACCTCCTGCAAAGAAACACCAAAGTCGAAAGCCTCACTGCGTTCTTCAAATCCAATGCCAAGCATAGCTTTACGCGGCCCGTCGACAACTCTCAAAGCGAAAAATCTCGAGCTGTCGATAACTTGTTCTACACAGTGGGCCCCCTGTGGAAGAATAGGGAAGTGATTAGCCCAGTGCAGTTGACAGAAATGAGGCATTCGGGTAGGTAAGGGAACAAACTTCGTAGGGACAATTGGCAAACAGATCCCCAGTCTTGGGATCCTCAAGTCTAACATCCGTGCACACTTTTTCCTCTTTCCCATCTGCATCCTCGGTAGCTGTCTCCACAATCCTAATCCGAGCGGTGAATATCCTCGACTTTTCTTGGTCAACCTTCCAGTCCACGGCCTTGTACCCGCTGTTGCTGGATAAGGGCGGAACAGCGTAGATGTGAACCTTAGGCGCAATGAATAAGATTCGTTGGATGGACTCCATTGATTTCGTTGGGTCGGATTGGATTATTATGAGGCCGGGGGGATTGAGGGGCAGGGCGTTGAGTGTGTGGGGGAATGGATGGTTTGATGTTCTGAAAGGATGCGCTGGCAGGCTGTCGTATGCAAGGGTGGTCTTGGCGCGGGAACTACCACATTGGGTTAGTGCCGAGCTTTGAGCCTCTGACCTCGTGTTCTGGAAATGGAGAGGTCGTTTGGTGGTTGCACGGGGAGGATCTGGAATGTGGAGACGGTGAAGGGGTGAGATCTCGGATGGGATAGATTGTTCGGCTGAGCTGGATAGATTCCAAGTGATTTTTGGGATCCCACCCGGTAGGCCTTGGAATTGGTTGATTCACCGAATCCGCATGCTTAACTCTTCATTCTGCTGAAGAGTTTACCAGTAGCGGGTTAGTCTAAGTGACTGGAAGGAGACCAAAATGACAATAGAGCACCCCTAACTTATTATAACTGCACTTACCGGGACAGTAACCACAATTGTGCTAAGTCTGCCAAGCTTTTGATCACAACAGCGGATTCGCCTTGTTCTCTCGGATAAAATTGGCTCCAGCGCTAAAATACGAGTACTTGTCGGGGTCCGCCGTAAACTGTTTGCCATGTTTATTACCGTAGACGAGCGCCGGAAACACCAATTGAAGATTCGGTAGGGGCAGAATTTCCGCAACAGAATAATAGATACGATAGAGGCACGCATTTTCTCGCTCACGTCATCGACCGGTTCCCCAGGAGGCTGTGGTCGTGGTTTGCCGTCTCTATGCAGAATATTTTTTTACTTTTTCGGTAACCGAACCCCAACTCAATTACCGCAAAGGCTCCTGAAATTTGTTATCAGATTATCAGCGGGAAGTCAACCCGTCAGCCCACGATAGGTTTAGTCCGACAGGTTAAAAGAATTTCGAATACCAGTTACCGAGATTCGACACGTCCGGTACCGTATGAACTCGAGTGAACGGCCCTTGTGCTATGTACCCTATGACAGTCCGAAGGGCAAGGAACACACCAAACACCCGCTCTCCGAGACAAATAAAAAAGCAAAAAAAAAAACGCCAGACCATACTAGGAGAGGCAAGTCCAACGTCCTAGCACAAGGCCCGTTTATGATTCGAGTTCTTACGGTAGGCCGATCATAACCGTATCCGGGAAACGCTAATCCTTCTCAGGAGCCTTTAGCACCGAATCCGGGGATTACAGTGCCTGCCGGAGATAGCGAGTTTCCCGGTGCAATACAGCAGAATCTCATCATTGACAGCGGTGCCAGTCACGACATCCATTCCCGGCCCTCTCGGGTATGGAGGATAGTGATGAGACGGACTAGGTGTGGGTGGCCTAAGACATGTGTGCACTCGGCGGGAATCTGTGGATATGTCTTCGGCCACCCATACCCCTACATGGCCTTCACCACACCCCGACTATCGTTCGGAACGGGAAAAAGAGGGAAAAAAACCCCGATCCCTCAATCCAATGCCAACGCAAACACCCAGAATCCCGTTACAGAGGAAAACATGTGAAACAGGTTTTTTTTTTTTTGCCAAGTTTGGAGTTTATTTGTTTCCTTGCCGAGGGGTTCCCCTCCCTCTCTACTCGTACAGTAAGGGTATTCAATGTTAGAGCGATGATCCTTTAGTAACAAGTTAAGACCGGAAGGTGCATTAGCTTACAGAAGGTGATGGTCCAATAATATCATAGGAAATATAGTATCATAATTGAAGGCCCGAAAATTTACTGTAAGGAGGTAGGGGAAGGAAAAGAATAGAAAAGGTTTAGCGTACAATTTGGAGAAAAATTTTCACACACTAAGATCTCAATCTCAAAGCAACCAAGCAGACGCAACAACAACAAGGACGATTCTTGCCAAAATGCCACGCGATTATTCCGACAATACCATTTGGACCAAAGATGAGACCGAGATTTTGATGCAATGGTTGGAGGATCCGGAAAACTTGCGAAAGATTAAAAAGGGTTCCGGAATTACAAAGAAAGCAATTGTCAGTGAGATTGCCACTCATATTCCTACGAAAGAAGCAGTTAAAGTCGGATATAAGTATGACAACCTCATGAAAGCCTATCGAGCGGCAGCCAAATTAAATAACCAGAGTGGATGGGGACTATCTAAAAGAGACTTAGATGAGGGTAGAAAGAGTTTACGAGGTAGTATAATATTCTATTTTTATATTTAAAATACATGATATTGTTATACTAAAGATAACAGGTAAACTACTTTCACGATGCCCCTATTTCTTTCGGTAAGAGAACATATTGGGTGACCGACCCAACGTGCGACCGCTAGTCACCTATGATTCGGGTATTAGTACTACGGATACAGCATCAACAATTGAGCAACTAGTTGCGGCAATGAACAATAACAATCCAGAAGGTGGGGAGGACGCTGGACTATCAACAATAGATCCAAGTGAGTTTGGAGAAGAAGGACTTGGAGGAGCAGGAGAGAATGTGAGTGGGGAGGGTATGAGTAGGGAAAGGGAAGGAGGAGTAGATGAGAGAAGGGAGGTAGAGGAGGGACAGGCACTGGTACTTGAGGAGGGCCCTTTCAGATTGGAAGTGGGTGGGCGTTATCACAACGATCCGCTTAGAGAAAGTCAAGGGAGTGAGCAACCGAACACAGGGATTGAGGAAGAGGTGATTCTTGTTAGCGAGCGATCAGAAGGACAAGGAGTACAAAGAGTAGACTCACCAACTCCAGCACGGAGTTCAGCAATTCGCGGAACAAAACAGCGTTGATTTCCTGAAATGATGATTGGAGATGGTGACGAGGATGGGACATCGAAGGGTGGACAATGAAAGAAAAAGAAGGATGGATCGAATGCACTTGTGGAAGCGGTTGGAATACTTGCATCAGCAAAGGCTGAAGGCGAGGAAAAAAAGTTTGAATTTTTAAACTGACACCTCGTTCAACAAGGAGAGCTGCGACAAAGAGAGATAGAGTTGGAAAGAGAGAAGCTTGAACTGGAATGGGAATGAGCTAAAGCAGAACAGTGCCGAACTGACCTGTTGATTCTACAACTCCAATCAACAATGGGTATAAGGACTGCCAGAAATAGGGAGAATCAGGAGGCATTGGAAAGGGAGAGAATGACTTATGAATAGGGTTTCTGGTTTTTTGTAACAGCTCCACTTCAAATTGTTATTTGTATATTTTTCTTGGATTATTGAATTTTTTAAAACATTTAAATGTTGTACCTTCCCATAAACTACATACTATTTACAAAGTATTCACACATTCTGTTTCTCCAATTTGTGCCAGCCTGACATTCTCCTTCAACACCTAATATCTCATCTGCCCCCCAGTCCCCATTATTATCCACCTCATAATCTTCCCTTTCCTCTGGAATAGGCCACCATTGCTCATCAGTTTCCATATCAAAAAGGAAATTATGTAATACTATAGAAGCCATTATCCATTCTATCACCCTTACATGATCATTAGAATTTGATATTCTAATAGGTATCTCCCGTAAAGAAGTCCACATATTCTTTAAAATACCAAAAGCATGCTCAATTTTAACTCGTGCCTCCGCTACCCGTAGGTTGAAATCCTTAGAGCCACCTGCTACTTGACTTGCAAGTGGCTCTTTAAAAGGAGTCATGCATCAACGGGTAACTCAATATGCCTTATCTGCTAATACATACTCATCTGGTCGTGAGAAAAACAAATTTGGTCTCTTAAAAAATGAAGTTTCACAAAAAACAGTAGCATCACCAACAGAAGCAGGAAATCCACTTGAAACAAAAGTAAATTTACGCTTACCATTACAAATACCTTGTATATTAAGTGCGTACTGTTTTTTTCGGTTGAAATAAGTTTCCCCGTGATATGATGGCCCATATCGTAGTACCATATCAGTACCATCAAGGAAGCCCACACATCCTGGAAATCCACTCTATTGTTCAATCTCTATTCTCATATTTCTGAAATCATGGCATTCAGGCTTCGGCCACTTCACAATTCGCGGGAGTAGTCGAACCAATGCAGAAATGCTTCAAGCGCAGTACAACCTAGTTGTACCTTCACCAATTCCCAATTGAGCTGCACCACGAACAGTCGATATTCCATTGAATCCTAGGAAGTACAAGGTGGTCGCTAACTGAATCGAAGCTGGGGCTTGTGGATTTGGAGAGTTATTATTGAAAATCGGGTCGTTGTGGATGAGCATCACTAGTTGGGTGAAGGAATTGCGTTTCATCCAAAAAAATGCCATAAATCTATCTTCTGACATTGTAAAGATCTAATGTAAATTAATTTAATTTTCTCTAGTTAAAATCTATTTCAAATTTGATTGGTTACATACATGATGGTTGAACATGAACTCATTCCAAGGTATAGGATCTCGTGGCATGAGATACCTAATTACCGGCACTCCCATCCCGAGCAGCTCAATAACCTCCATTATATCCTCCACTAAACTATCCTCGCTATCTCCAAGTACTTTTTCCAACATATCTTGACTGTTGAAATTTGTTGTAATGGGATTATCTAAGAGAGAAGAGAAAAGTTGAAGGTCTTTTGTAGATTCTTGCCTGGTTTGTTGTCGGTTATAGGGTAGGGGTTTGAAGCACTTAAAAAATAGTGACAGATCATCACTTGTATTGAATATCGTCTGAACAATGGTATTTGATAACCATATATCATGAAGTTGTTGGGTGATTTGTGCTTTTTCAGAAGTGCGCGGCATTTTTTTTTGAGGGAGTTGTTGTTTAAGTTCACTTTAAGTTGCTTTTCTTCACATTTTCTCTTTTTTTTTAAACTCTGCTCACATAAGCTGTGAGTATTGAGTTGCGACTAGATACCTATGTTACCTGTTACCGACCTCTTGACGTCTGTATCTACTTGGAAAAAAAGTATGGTATGGTAAAGTAAAGTAGTGGTAAGTTAACTGTTTATGGATGTGCCAAGCTTACATGAAACCGGAGAGTAGGCTAATTTTTTTTCCCTTTTTCAACTTTGGATACCCTTAGTATGATTAGAGTTGGAACAAGGCATCATATAGACTAGCAAGCGAGGTGCCCGAACCCCCGGTCACGTGATCAACATCCAGCATTGGGACGCAGCACCGGTACCGGTACCAATACGAGTACTTCAAGTTATAGAAACTACGATAGCCTGACCATAGTAGAAGATGGCGGAAGACGGTTAATCTAGTTTTTACGGAAGAACTAAACGCGGAAAGATGACTCCCAGGCATTCCAAAGTTGAAGGTCAAACTAGTCGGTTTCCACTATAATGAATTTATCTACTGTGACATAAATTTTCACGAATTTTGCTGGATACAGTACAGTACACATTGAATCTTATGCCAACCCTCTACACCTGCTTTACCACATTTCGGCCGTAGTATGATTGCTTGTAGACTTAATATTTGACACTCCTTTACTGTGATGGATTCTCTCCCGGCAAGACAAGGTAAACGAGCCCAATGTGGAAGTCCAGTCAACATTCGACGAGCTCGGGGCGGGGTTGAATTGGCTCCGCATTGGTCAAAATATGTAAAACGTAAAATCGCCCGGAGGATTTCTGCCTTGAAACAGCAAAGTACCGGTAAGGTAAGAAGGAACCAGCTTGCAAAGGTTCCGGCCGGAGGTCTGTGTGTAACGAACTAGTTAGTCCCCGCTAGACACCTCACCAATGATACCCGATATCGAAAAAAAACTATTATAGCATTATATCATACTAAGCTCTTAGCCCAACCATTATCTCACGGAAATACACCAGGTTGTTTAAAAGGTTACCGGAGCTTTCGCGGAATCGGTCCCAAACATTTTTCTCCTCTTGAGGAGCTCCGTCCCCACCCACCCCTGGCTGTTGGAGAGTTTAGGCAGTCTCCTGCATCGTAGAATTTCACAGTTATAGAGCAAACCATGGCTAATATGCCGTACTTGACTCCTCACATTGGGGTACTTTTCTCAGAGGCTTTCACAGCCCTCCACTATTAGCACAGCTACTCAAAGGAGGGATTTTGGGGGGGGGAGTGATCGCGGCAACCCCGCCTCACTCAAGCACAGTACCGATACTTCATCTTTAAATCCCAGCCCTATAGAAACAAAATATTCTAAGACCTCAGCCTCCCACCCACGGTTTTCTAAACCCCGCCCAAGAGCCAACAATACGCACCCAAAGCAAGCGTCCGCAGCGCACGAAAACTACAAAGCACAAACCGTCCGGTCGGAGAGTTAATCAATGAGCTTGGCAAGCGAACACCAGTGAGGGCCCTTGGCCCCAGAGTAAAAGTAGATATGTCGCTAGCCTAACCAAAGTGAATCTACCACACCGCCGAACCAGAGACTCAATAATGAATTTTGGAGCAAGCAGGGAAGTTTGCTGCTTCACCGTGCCGAGGCCTTGCTGAAGTTATGCAACATACCGTACAGTACAAGGAGTTGCAAAGTTTGCTGTAGACTTGAGCTAAGTGTCGGATATCCCGTTTAAGTTATCGGAATTCCAACGGCGGGTAGACACCCCCCCCCTCTGTGGTTTCCGACACCCGTAGCTGCGACAGCATACCAAATATCAAATCTATGATATACAAGTATCGTACTCTGGCAATGATCATTGTGTCTCACTTGTTTTTGCCCTTGGCATGCCTGCTTTTCAACAGTACGAAAAAACAAAATATGATAGGCCTTAGCAAGCTGGGTCTAAACTCTAGAGACTTCTATCGCCATCCCCCCAGTGTTGCCCGTTGGCTATTTGTATTTGTTTGCTCCATCAAGCTCGCATAAACCCTACCCGAACCCCATCCTACGTATTCTCCATTATACAGTAATTGACCAACACCCGCATCCGAAATAATCAAGCATAAGAAAACAAAATTAACTCCCATTCTTGGATACAAGTAGAAATCCCTTATAAGCCGAAAGAAGGAAAGCTGATCGAAATATGCTATTAGGTGATATAATCCGCCCGTTTCCTTTCCTTGCCCTGCTATCTGTTTAAGGTATGTACGCTTCTTGAGATTATAAATGTTGCTACTGTGCTTCCTGGACCGTTTTCTATCAATCTATTAGCTAAAATATATAGCATGGGGAGGTTTAGGGGGGCTGTTACCACTAGCCAATCCATGCCGTCGTTGACGCCTAAAATTACACGTATTAGCAATCCGCCCTGGCCTTAACAAGGTCCTTGTGATAAGCTCACCATCACCCGTGACAGCACTACACCCGAAGATACTCCAACTCCTCTCCTTCAAGCTGGGCAACTTTAGCGCTTCGCTGATATCCGCGGCACCTAAAACGCCCGGTTGATCCTGCTTATTCGCAAACACCAACAATGCTGCTTCCCGTAGCTCATCCTCGTTCAGCATGGCCTGTAGTTCCTCCGCTGCCGTCTCCAAGCGAGCGTGATCGGTTGCATCAACCACAAAGACAACAGCCGCGGTGTTAGCGTAGTAGCAGCGCCAGTATGGCCGAATGGAGGTTTGACCACCTGTATCCTACTCGTAAGCAGATGGGCTGGGGAGGCATCAGTTAGGGGAAGCTGCATACCGAGATCCTATTGCCTGATGTTAGAAAGCTGGATGCGGATAAGACTTCGGGACATACCCAAACGTTAAAATTCAGGTTCTTATATGTGACACTCTCGACGTTGAAACCGATTGTTGGGACGGTCGTCACAACCTCACCGATCTGTAGCCACCATATTAAGCCTTCTCTCTCCCCCAGATATTGTGGAACCGAGCAATCATACCTTCAGCCGGTACAATAATGTCGTCTTTCCCGCGTTGTCCTACCTACTATTAGCGGTGATGGCGAGCAGGCGATAGGGAGCGGAGCTTCTCACCAAGCCAAGAATCAATATTCGCACCTCCTTCTTCGACCACAGCCTAGAAAACATACTCTGAAATGCTCCCATGTTGTATCTAGATAGTCTTTATGCGAGGTGAATAGAGAGCGAAAGGAGCGAGAGGAATAATCAAGTGGGGAATACTGGTGGTGAATGGACTTTGTCGTTGTGGCGAAAGGAAAAAAGGAAAAAATATCAGAAGGTGTAATTACCATTTAATGGATGACTAACCTAAAGCAGGGTTGGTTGGCGCCAAGATTGCTGTCATAAGCTTTCTTTTCGTTTTTGTGTGAGCTTTGGTGATACGGGTGATCGCGCTTTTCTCGCATTCTTCTAAACAGCCACGGGGTTCACCACCCAACCCTTTCACAACAATTCTACGTTTTACGGAAACTTCTCTTGAGCCCATTTCATAATGGCGCCCCCAAAGAAGTCTGGCAGGGCACTCCTTAGGGAGGAGGGTGAGTTGGAGCTGGAGAGGCTCCCGGTCTATTTTGGTTAAGGCTGACGATTGTGCACCAAATAGGTCTCGAACGGACGGATAATAATCTCAGAACGCACTCATGGCCGGTCATTCCTATGATCAATCAAAAGAATTATTACACGTTCGTGCTTCATCTCTATCCATTCCGCAACTTCTTGGCTAAAATAATTATGAAGCGAATACCTCAAGCGCGAAGAGCAGATCATGGTGTTTCGCCAACAGCAGGAAGACCTCCTTAGGGCCCAAGCAGCGCTGCTCGAGAAAGAAAAACAAGTGTCTATGGTGGCGGATCCGATGGCGATGGACATCGATAGAGGCGCAGAGGAAGGAGAGGAAACCGCAGAACAAGAAGAGGCGCTAGGTAGTAAGGTTATTGTCATCCATACGGGATCTCAGAACATGAGAATTGGCTTAGCTAGCGATGCTTTGCCGAGGTCTTTTCCAAATTGCATAGCAAGGAAAGCGGATAAAGCAGAATATGAGGAGGAAGAGAGGTGCCCGAAGAGGATGAAAGTTGCTGAAGAGAATGAGGATTCTGACGATGAGGGACCGCAGTTCGGCGAAGAAGTTTGTTTTCATCGCCCATTCCTTACCCTTGGAGAACTTTGAGGTTAACACCTACCACAGTTTGACTCTCAGTTCAATGCAATGTCGAATGAACTGAAGGTCAGGATGCGTCATAACAAGCGCCGTATCCTCCCCAATTCTCGTGACCTTGTACTCTCCTACAATCGCCGTACACCCCCGGAGACCATCAAGGAGCATAACGACCCCTACAGGGTGGAATGGACGGACACTGGGAGGAATAAAGCGCCAGATCACTTTGTTGGGAACGAAGCGCTTAGGGTTCCCGATAATTCTGACCCTCGATATCGCCTTTTTTGGCCCATTCAATACGGGACTTTCAACGAGAGAGATTACCACTCCAAGAGAAGAGTTTTGGAGGATATATCCGTAATTCTTGAAGAGGGTATCAAGAGGGAACTAAATATTGAGAAGAAAGATCTCAAGTTATATTCCGCAGTCTTGGTTGTTCCGGATCTCTACGACAAAAATTACGTTACTGAGATGCTCAATCTCCTGTTAAAGGAGTTCTGGTTCGCCCAGGTTTGCATTATTCAGGTACACCCGCGGAGCTCAGATGGGTTAGGGTTTTGTCACTGATTTGTCATCATGTAGGAATCATTGGCAGCGACTTTTGGAGCAGGTTTCTCGCAGGCGTGTATTGTGGATATCGGAGCTCAGAAAACTTCTGTTTGCTGTGTCGAGGAGGGGATGTGTCTTGCGGAGTCACGGTAATTAGGTGGTAATCGTTTTATTTTGAATACGGAACTGATAATTCTAGTCTAAATCTTAAATATGGAGGCCGGGATGTCACGATAGCGCTAATGAAAATGATGCTGTCGTATTCATTCCCGTACCGTGACATCAACCTACGACGCCGCTACGATTTCCTATTAGCCGAAGAGCTCAAGGCGAAATATGCGACACTCAACGACTCTGATATTAGTGTCCAGGCACACGATTTCCATCTAAGGGCTCCGGAGCAGGATACTAAGAAGTACCACTTCAAAACCTATGATGAAGTCATGCTGGCACCTTTGGTAAGTGATCCACTACCACAGATCCCTCCCCCAAAGCTGACGGTCCGATAGACACACTTCAAACCCACCATCCTCTCACACGAAGAAAAGCTCACCGGCCGCCGAAGCCTTTGGGAGCGCTCCTACGACCTCTACGATGGCCAGCCCAATGACCCCCTCTCTACAGCCCAACATTCCCTCTACCAATCCCTAATGCCACGGCCCTCATCCACCGGTAACGACTCAACAGTGAATATGGGCGCCATCACCCCTGCCCGTCCCACACTTGCTGGTTTCGGCGGTTTCGGTGCACACTTAACAGCAGCCGATACAACCCCTCGGTCCTCTATAGCCGGTTCCCCAGCCCCTGAAGGCACTCCCGCACCCCCGGGGACAACAACGCCACTCGTTCCTGGTCCCGGCGGTATTCCACACCCAGGCTCGGTCGGCGCCCCCCAACCTACCGGCCCAACACCCATGGAACAAGCCGAGGACCGCGATCGGGTAGTCCCCATCATGCCCCTTGACGCAGCAATAGTGGAGAGCATAACCCACGCTGCCAAAGGTGAGGAGAAGAAGATTAAAGACTTCCTAGCCAGCATCATGGTCGTTGGTGGGGGCTCGCTGGTCTCGGGATTCAATCACCAACTCGAAGAGCGCATTCGTGCGCTCAAGCCGAGTAAGGACTATCAGATCATTATTGGCGTCCCACCTAGGGAATTGGATCCCATGGTCATCGTCTGGAAGGGTGCGAGCGTGTTTGGGAAGTTGAAGATTAGCAACGATTCGTGGATTAGGCAGAATGAGTATGATATACTCGGGAGTAGGTTATTGACGTATAAGTGTTTGTGGACCTTTTGATTGAATCGGTTTGGCGAACGGACAGATGGGGGTCGGGGGAGGATTGGGTTCCAGGTGTCTGGCGCTGAGGCCACACGGGGGGACTATCCGGTCCACCAGCCACAGTGTGGCTTGCACCCATGTAAAAAAATAATCGAAGTGGGCCATACTCCTCCCCTATCACCAGGCACCATGACATAGATACTTTCTGTTGATATTTTCCCTTTTCTCTCGGTGAATCCGTTAATTAACTGGTCAGATGACCATTCGATTTTTCTCCAACCGGGATGGGTACGAGCACATGGTTGATTGCCAGAATTTTTGTGAATCGCATGAAGTTTTAGTGTCATTGGGAAAGGAGACGGAGGATTCAGTCGTAGTAGCCAGGCGACAGCACGCCACCCTTAGTACTACTATGATCTAGCATCTATGGCATCATGGGTGTACGGCACCTGAGACTTTAATGCTACTAACCTTATTCCATACTTTTAAATCCTACAATTCAAGCACATTTGTGGTGTTGTGGTCCGGGGGTCGCTCTCGAGGACGGCTGCGAGGGTACTAGTATACCCATGCCCCGGCCAGACGTTTTAATTCTAAAACTATCTAAGCAGAGCGTGATCAAAGAAGAAAAGAGGGCAAAATGAGACAGGTTGATTCGAGACCGTGCCAATTTCGTGAAAAGAAAAAAAATCATACCCCCTTCACCACCTCAGCGAAATCTCGGTGGGAGATATCCGAACTCACTACTTGACAGAAACACCCCACTCCAATGTGACCGTGGGTTCCGGGGTGCGGGGATGTCCGAACTAGTCCTCTCTCCAATACGACCCTCGGGTTAATTCCAACCCTTTCTGTTGGGGGTGGGTATGGGGTCGTAAGGCGCCGTGATGGAAGGGAAAAGGTTCCGTCATATCATACCTCGGTCCCCGGAGGAAAGAAAGGAAAAAAACAAAAGCTGTGTTTCGGGGCTTTGTGTGCACGTCACGTCTCTAGATACATACCTTCATCAGCTGTCACTCGTATCTCTACTTTCTTGCTGTCCATTGCCCGTGTCAGACAGCTGGACTCTAGTCCTCGCCTGGCGTCGGGCACTTAGTGCTGTAGCTGCCGATAATCTAACTGGTTCAATTAGGATCCTTTTGTGGGCTGGCTTGTCTAGACACGGCGCCGTGGAATTGCCAGTGCTGGGGAAAATGAGGACACGACAATTATCTGATATCGCACGTTTATGGGGGTTAAATTTGAGGTGGTAGAGAGAGGGGGTGGGGGGGGTGGGAGATGTTTTTGAGAATGAGGAGGCGGATCGGGGGGGCGCTTGTGCGGGCAATGGCCGGGAATCGTAGAGACGGTGTGGTTAGTAGAAGGCTGGGAATATGGTGTGTCCCTATGATACTAACAGCTATGATAATATTATTATGAACGAAATTTCCTTCCTTTTCTCCCGTCGCTGCTATCATATTATCACGTAAGTTCTTTCCAAACTTTGGGGCGCCCCACTTTCGGGCAAGTTTTCCTCCTCCACCGGCACGGATTGGGCGGTGGACGGTAAGTGTCCCAATTCCTGCGTCGCCAGCACCTTTTCGTCCGGGTATCGCTGGATACTCCTTACCGACGCGCTCTCCAAAACATAGTGTACCGTTTCCCTGCCCAGTGTGGGTTGAGCATTTTTTCCTAACACTCGCGCTTTTAATCCATTCGCGGACTCCCAGTCGCGATAACCCCTTGTTTATAGAGCTCGTACGGGTTATTCTCTCTCCCGGGAAATTGCACAGTAGAAGTGGCAGGTCTGTCGCTACTCGGCTCATTTCTGCGCCAGAGTGGGAAGGCTCGAGTGCGAATACGGTGTATGGGTTATTTTTGGAATCGGTAGTGAAAATGGGGGGTCTTTGAAGGGGAGGGGATTGCTGATTGCACAGGGGGCTGGGGGAGGCTGGAGCGGGAAAACTTTCTTTGGAAGGGATGCTCTGAAATAGGGCGTAAGCTCGCTGAGATCGGGGGTGGCAGGGAGGCGGGTTGCTTTAGGGCCTGTTTGGCAAAAATGGAACCATTCCATTTGGCGACCATTTCCCATACGAAAGGTCCATTTCGAAATGGAAGGAAAACGAGGGACAGGGGCTTTTGTATGAGAAATAGTCGCTGAACAGAACGGCTCCATTTTTGCCAAAAAGGGTCTTAGTGATTCATTAGTGGGGAGGAGGTCATACTTGATTGCACATATATCTTGGTCACGAGTGACCTATCTGGTCGAGCAAATTTCTCAATGGGTGGGATGGATATAAATGTTTACGGGTATGATATCACAATATACTAATATTATTTCACCGTCTGGCAGCGGCAGTTTAGTATCCACGGCGAACCAAATTATCATGATCCTTAGCAGGCCCTCCCGTTACTGCCGTATCTTGTATTTCTTAATTCATCCTCTAGTGATTATTAGCTTGAAAACAGGGGTAGAGGATCGGGCGGGTGTTTGACTAACGTTATCTGACAACATTCGCATCCCCCGGATACGGTATTCTCTTTCAGCTCGCCCACTTCCATACAAATTTGAGCAAGACACTAAGTCTTTAGGACAGGAGTAGCCAAGTTTCCTGGCACCGGTTGGGACTTTCAATCTTAGTAATCCACGTGTATATTGCACGGCATCTTGGAAGACGAACAGGAACAGTGCACGAGAAGTTTTTGGGTGTCCCAAGAGCTCCTAGTGTAGGGGGGGGGTTAGGCCTTAGTTAATATGATGATAGTTCCCATAGCTGCACCTCCTCGTCAATAAAAAGCCCCCATATGCTTCTAATTACTGTTGTACTAGGCTCCCTTTCCACTGTTCGGCCGAACAAGCTGCGAGAAAATACTGCAAAATTAGTGACCCGGTAACGAAACACTTTGAAATCGGCAAATATCGCTTTGAACCATGGAAGCGATATTTAAGTTGATGTGGTAAACCACGGCATTGCCCCCCTCCCCCCACTTCTTGGCATTGTTTTATTGTTTTTGGACCCTTGCCCCTGCATATATCCCGGGTTCACAACGCACCAGCAATTTTCCTGCTGTTTTGGTAAGATTTGTGGATAAGGTACGAAGTAAGCCTCGCAACCGTCCGGCCCGGGCCGTAAATTCTTAAGCCTGACCTAAACCTGGCCCAAATCATGTCTGACCTAACCCGAACCAGACCCGATCCAAACAAAGCCCGGGCCCAATTGCGAGTCTTGGTACGAAGTATTCTGTCAAGGAGGAAGGCGGAGTTGTCATTAGAGATCCAAAGTGTGGGGCACTATTGGCCCCTAGGATTTTTGGTGCGATCATAGTTATTGCACCTTTCTTGTTCTATTGAGCATGGTAGTATACCGGCAGTCTAGGAGCCACCAAGAGGTCTTGCGGGCAACCCCCAGAGACAGTGCTGATACTATGGCTTAGTTTCCCGGATCGCAAAGTATAAATCTCCCGTTTGAACGGGATAGTATTACAGGTAAACAGGGGATAAGCTTGCTTAAAAGAGGCTAACCCTGTGTGGTGAGGGTTACCGATTGCTTCTGCTTTTTTCCTTTTTTTCCTTTTTTTTTTGAGGGTAGCTATTATGTTTTTGAGGGTGGATGAAAAGAATAATAAAAATGTTTACAAGTTGTCATTTCAGCCCACCTTTCCATAGTTCTAACCACGAGAGTGATTTTGAGAATGTTGCCGAGGCAAAGAATCTGTCTAACCTGGCCATCAGATGGGAAATACAAGTTGTTAATAAGGTTGTAAAGTCATGGATGAGGAAAAAAACAAAATGTAAAAAGTAAAACAACACTACGTGGGAAATCTGATCACGCACGATATAGTATACAGTAAAAGGGACATAACGATACATCATACATTTAGGAGGAGGGCTGCACTTGCTTCAGGGGTGGCACTTAATCCGAATACAATAAGGAACGGTACGAATTCGGACCCTATCAAGTATCATACCTAGAAAGCTAAAAAAACCTCCTGTGACCACATGCTGGGGGTAGTGGTCCAAGAGTTCCTCATATGGGTGGGGTGAAAAACACATTGAGAGAGCAGTTTCCCTGGATAGATAATTGGAAAAATTCTAATAATTGGGTGGAAATTTGATGGACGAAAATAAATCTCCTGGAAAATAATTTCCCACCAGCGTTTAGTTGAGTTCATTGCATGTAGTTAGTAGGTATAGTGCAGTAGTAGCCATTAGATTTAGTGCGATGTGGGTAAACACGCTCATAGCCAATTTTTTATTTCGTTTACTCCCAAATGTCAGCATTATTGGGCGCGTATTTTGCTTTCCTATCCACAAAAGCTAGGCTCATAAAGGTATGGCTTAGGCCACTCAATGGATCGTCAATAGAGTCCATGACCGGAGGGGGGGTGATTGAGCTTTTCCTCAAGTGGCAATAATTAGAGCTCCATCCAGCTGTAACGCGAGGTCCTGAATACAGACGAAGGGATAGTGAACTGATCTGGGGAGAGAGGGACTAATGGCCTAAGGGTGTTTTAGGACCTCTATTTCTCTGCTCAAAAACTAATTGTTGTAGTATTTACCCACACACTCGGACATTTCTTTCGCTGTTATTATGTTGCTTGGAAATGATCACCACACCTGGTTTCGTGACCTCATGCCCTGACATTCAACAGAACCCACCACACACTAAAACACAAGCATCACATGCACCAGATTTTTCACATCCCCGCCTTTAGGGCAAGGGTGCGTGCAAAAGGCATAAAAGGCCGAAAAATTTCGCCACAGCTGCCTTCTCCTCGCCGCCACCGCCACGACAGGAGCACCGCCACTCCACAAAACAAACCCGAAAACCGTACCTATACGTTTTTCTGAGCCCTCTATTTTTTAAGCATGCCGGTACCCTTTTCCCGTGCCAGGTAATAACTCCTGCCAAATGCCTTCCCTGTATCTCTCCCGCATAGCTAATTTGTTGCGGCCTCAGTCCCGACTTGGACTCCGACTCCTGCTCGGAGGAATTGTATTTCGATGCGAGTGAGGTTCAATACGAGGTCATGCGCGGAGAGCCCGGGAGGAGGGATGGGGAACAAGATGGCGTTATTAACTGTGGGAAGTGTGACTTAAAATTTGTGACCGATAATGCTTTGCATAGCCATATGCGCGATGGCAATGGCGAGCGTGATGCCAGGAAGCATTATTACTGTGTTAAGTGCAGGGTCGACTTTGACGACGAGGAGGGGCTGAAGGGGCACAAGATGGAGAGTTCCGAGCATGTGGTTTGCGGCGAATGTTCGCAAGAGTTTGATGTCCTTGGGGCGCTTGAGCTTCACCGTACGCAGGTCTGTTTTCAATTCTTCCCGTCTACACTCCAAGGACGTTTGGCAAACTAATACTACTATTAGGTACACGAACACAACCCAAAGGATGTTTACATGTGTCCCGGCTGCGGGGACCCCTTCAGCGCTATCTTTGCCATCGTGCAGCACATAGAGACCGATCGCTGTAAGGGCGGGCTCTCAGCTGCCGGCTTGCAGATGCACATAAACAAGGAAAACACTCCTCTGGCAAAGAAAAACCTCCCTACCCGTATCCTCGCCGGTACCACCACGACCCATACTTGGAATCCCGATATTATGCCTCAACGAGTTGAATCTGCCCTGCGTAAGACTCCCGACGGCTCCAAGACTGCGGGTCCTGTCCCGAAGGACTTTTTGACTGTCCTTGACTACACTATTCCCGACTTACCGAACAATCCTCCAGCCGGGGGCCTCGAGGGTTGCTGGGACGAGTCAGTTGGATGCTATTTTTGTCCCTGCCTCAGATGCGGGAAGAAATTCAACAGTGTTTCCCAGCTTGAAAAGCATCTCGTGAGTCCCGTTCATTTGAAGAAAGCCTTTCGGTAACACTCTCCCTATTTTGTCCAAAAGGTCCACCTAAGTGCTAACGGGTGGATAGCTGTCCTCGATGCTTTGCACGCTTTCGCTCGGCGTTCTCTCTCATCCAGCACGGCGAAACCAACGTCTGTGGGATTAAAAGTTCCCGTATTTATGACAGGTTTATCAATGCCGCCACGGGCGGATTGATCACTGGATAGGATAGAAAGGCGGGATTTGACACCGATTGGTGAGGGTCGTGTGTTTGTATCTTTTTTTTCTTCGGGGGCTAGCCTCGCTATTTCCAAGGTTTTAAAATAAAACTCATAAAATTCCTACTGCTGTGATCAGTGTTTCGAGTGATCTTTGGTGATTGCGTTTGCTAGTGAAAAAAAGGGGGGTGAAACAACTAGATGTGCTGTTGATCACTAGCCAAAAAGATGAAAGGACTGTGAGGGAGGATGCAGGTAATTTTTAGCACTATGGGTGAGTCGCCTCTTTTTATACTCTGCTCAGAATCTCTCGCGTACAAGGGTCACAAGCTCACCACCGGGAATCCTCCAGGTAACAAGCAAGCGTAGTGCTATCGTGAGAATAGCGAGCCCCATTTCACAGGTTTCTACGCTGGGAAAGTAGTGGGAGGTCCCGCAGCTAGAGGGGCAAGAAGGAAACCCTCAGTAGGAGATACCCGGCTTACTCACCCCTCTTAAGCGATATTCGTATCATAGCATTAGTCCAGAAAGAAGGTTCGAATCCCAGGGAAAGTCCCAAACAGGGTTACGACCGTGCCTTGGGGGGGGCAGGCGGCTCTATATCTCTTTCCGGTACGCCTGGCCCACCGTTCCTCCCGGAGAGCCTGTTCGTTGGTTCTTGCTGGCACCATGGAGGGTGGCTTTCCGAGCCGCTGCGGGGAGTTGTTCGCGCGTCACTGAATACGCGAGAATCACTTACCGGGAGGTCCCACATCGACTACAGAATTGTGAGATGTTTAACCGAGGCGGTTGTGACGCCTGTTGGTCCTGCCCGCGATAATGTGCGGTGCTGTGCTGTCCGGAGGTGCAGTTGGGGGGTGATACTTTTCCGAGTGCTATGGACGACGACTACTTGCTGGGTATTATGAGAGAAATTCCCGGGGAGAAATATCGAGAGTGTAAGTAGGAATGTTGAGTGCACTCCCAATACAAACCTGGGGAGTTATTCAGAAACGCTAGTGTCTGGTTTCCTTCTCGTTTCTCTAACTTCTGATGAGCTTCTGGGTGAGATTATTCTCTGGTAAAGCGGGGCGCTTGGTGGGGCCACTAAGGAGGAGTGTCTGGGCAGCATTTTCAGAAACATTATTGCTGAATAAAGGCATAGCATAGAGCTGGGTTAGGGCTCTGCATACAAGTTCTCGTGTAAGTATTGTATCCGGAGCTGCAATGTCACGCCCTGGGTGTCGGAGAAGGATCTGCTAGCATGGATATTGGGAATACTCTACTAGTATGTCCTCTATGGCTTATCACGCCATGTTGGCCACACATTGAAAATGCTCCTCTCACATAGCTGCAACTTGTTTCTCAAGCTTAGCCCGTTGATTGCCGAGGTCTATTTTATCCCCCTCACGTTTTGTCAAATCCTGAAATTCTCACTTA
Source organism: Tuber melanosporum (assembly GCF_000151645.1). Taxonomy (NCBI): domain Eukaryota; kingdom Fungi; phylum Ascomycota; class Pezizomycetes; order Pezizales; family Tuberaceae; genus Tuber; species Tuber melanosporum. Next base: position 168,919 of record NW_003299119.1, on the reverse strand, counting down.
CCCCCTCTTCGGTCCTAGTAACCGTTTCCATTCATTGAGTATGCCTGTTACTAGGTACACATTCTGGGTGGGAAACCGTGGGGGTTGTGGGGGGGGGCTTGCATTGAAGCCGCTCATTGGGTGTGGTAAGCGTATAGCTACCGAGGTGCAGTTATCTCTTGAGACTGGGTATTCACCATTGGCATTTTGGTCAGGAAGGGAGGATCTAGAGGGTTTGTGTGCCTTCATGGTGCCGCATACTTCGGATGCGGAGATTACCGCTGCTAGGAAAGGGTATAGGGGGTCGTGTGGATGCTCCTGGACCAGAACGTGGTCAATCCCGAAAGAGCTGATATGTGGAGCCGAATACCGCTCATGGGAGCTGAGGGGGAATGAGCACTGGGGAGTTTTAAGGATGCTGCTGGGCCGCGGGATGTCTGTCCCGACATAGCTGAGGGCTAATATGACTGAAAAAAGCGGTCTCATGGGCTGTTAGGGATGGGCGTGGGGAGATCGTGAGTGTGAACTTGGTGAATCAAATAAAGAGAATTAGATTAATTCTAGCTAATGTCATCTCTGAGTATAGGCCTCATAAGTCTTTTTGTAAAAAGCAGTATCGGTGGTGGAGACACCAGAACGGGGAAGTAAGACCGCCTATCCGTCCCGAAGACGTACCCCCCTCAAAAAAAACCTATCCCATTACTAATGACACTAACGTACTTGAGTGCCTAGGGACGGATTCTTGTCAAGACCATCTCAAATTCACACCGTACCTCTCCTCATATAAATTAGTTGCCTTCCCATGAACCACATTGTCACCCTTGGACTCCGGAACCTTGTCGGTTTAATCAAGCGGCCGGATTGAAGTCAGAAGGGGCTACCGCACCACTCGCTTAGCCGCCTTCCGATTTCAATTTGGCCGATCGAGTATGTGAACTATCGGGTTTCAAATTGTCGGGTTATCACTAGGGGCATGATATCTACTATAACTCTTCCTTCAAAGTGTAGATACGGAGCGGCGCAGGGATCCATCTGTTCGGGTGTTCTTTTTAAACAGTAGGCCAGTTTTCCAAGTGAGTATTTATCGCCATGACAGATATCCTTAGCCCTCCAAAACCCCTCTTCACTGCTCCGACGTCTGCCCTCGGTGTTTCGATATCCATCTTTATCCTGTGACGTGCTGGTAACCTGTTCGCTGCGGGTACGGGTCAGACAATGGCTATTTATGATATCCTGTCGACTGAAACCTGAGAAATGTTTGCTGCCAGCATAAGGTCCAGTTGGATGGACGATGTGGGCCCCGTGCGGAGGCTATTGAGAAGATTGGGCCGGATGGGGCAACGATTAACAGTCGGGCTATGATGGTCCTATGATACTATACCCCTCGGAGGAAGGTCGGTCTTGGTAAGCAGTGCGGGCATGACGAGCCGAGATTTGAATTTGCACCCCCAGCGCCGGGACGGGTGATGGCGGTGGACTGCACATTTTGTCTCAAGGGATGCAGGGATTAGCCGGGATAGATAGGGATTGGCGGAGTGATGTGGGGGGGTCAATGGGCGCTGGTAAATTTCGGGGGTTGGAAAGCGGTGGGGGGGGGGGGCGTGGGGAACCACTATGCGGAGCATGATTTGCATACTGCATACGCTTCTCCGATGCTTGGAATTTTCTAGTATTATTTATTTCTCTGTTTGAGGGGTCTGCGACAGTTGAGGTAAGATCAAGGGTTAAAAGTTTGGTGCCCTCTTTCATGATGTGACCCATGCCAAGTTCTTTAATTGCATGCGTGGATACAACCGCTTCCAGAACATGTCTTTATCAGGTACGTTTATTATTGACATAGATCCCGTGGGGTTTTTCGTACAGTACTTTCTAATAGTAGTAGTCAAGCTTTGCTGGCCATGTTATACTGCGACAATTCCTGTAGGCTTCCCCAATAGGACCCCTAGCGGATTATACTTGGCAGGTTTTCCAACACCGTTCTCGGGTTGCCCTGTGGCAAGCCCACGTTCTGAGAGATTTTTATCAACCTATAGTGGGGCCCATCGTCTTTCCCGTCCTACAGCTACCCCCCCCCCAACAGAGCCCTATCCAGGAACCGGACGGACTGCACGGTTGAACCCACCATAAATACCTTGGTGGAAAAATACCCACAGCAATATGTCTGAGGGCATTGCCCTAGTTTGTAGATATATTGCACCTTGGCATGCATATCATTTCTGTATTAAATTTTAAAGACCATCTCTACCCTTGTATCAACGTGCTTCCCACCTTCTTCCAATCTGTCCGTTAAACGTATTGAAAAACAAAAAAAATGTGCGGAATGGTATGTGTACTTCACAGGATGAGAACCTGCTAGTCACCAACTATCACTGATGAAACCTTCGAACCGTAAGAAAATGCCTTGCAATTGCGATCACATTCAATCTCCAAGCTAGCTAATCAACCTCTTCGCACAAGACAAACCTCAAAAAAAAAAACCCCAGAGAAAAAAATCCAACCTGTCCTGGTTGTTCTAATATCTAGCTACAAGACACAAATTAAAACCGTTTCCCCACTTTCCGTGTTCCTCCGTTGAAATGCGGCGGTGGTGGTGGTGGTGGTGGTGAAGAAAAAAAAATAAAATAAAATAGGAGAAGAAAACCGCGGCTATATAGACTAAACTTCCACCCCCCTGTCCGCCAAGCCTAGCAAACCCTCTCCCATTGAGAACACGACCTATTCAGCTCCCAGTAAATACAAACAATGTATGATTCCCCATTCTGAGTAAAGAGCTAACTAAAATAATTGTGAAGCTAAGCTAAAGATTTGCGAAACTAGCTAAAAATAATATAAGAAAGCAAAATCAAATTTCATCCGTAACAGTATCTACTCTCTCATTTCCACGTAAGCGTTTTCCTCCTTTACCACAAAATACGCGCCACGGGTATCCGCCATCCTACCTGTAGCGAAGTGACGGCGAAAAAACGAATGTACTATGTTGGGGGTAGCTATTGCTCCTTAGGGTTTCATATGGGATTCACCTCGGACCTTTCGTTAGCAATTGGCGGGTTCAAACTATCCAAAGAATGTCGGCATGGGGGGCACATATACTGTCGCCAACGGGTATAATATGACGGATATCGGCTGGCCACCGTCAGGGATAGGCAACAAGCATTGTTTTTTTTTTGTTTTTTTGCCTTACGTTGACAAATTCAATCTCTTTCTAGCCAAAGAAGATATCAATTTTGTTCTGCTAAGGGGGGATCTGGGTTTGGGAAAGACAGATTCTTGAGTGGTAGACCAGTTATGGGATTGCTGTCGTAATAGAGATATCTCTATCGCGGGGCTGTTCTCTGAATACCGGTGGGTTACAATTCTCGCACGGTTTTTAGAGAGAGATGGGATCCTAGCACCTGCGCGGCGGGCTTTCGTAAGAAGAAAAGGAAGTTTGGCGGACAGGTTATACAACTTTTAGACATTGCGGGAACGTTGAAAGGAGACTGCTGCGTCGTCCATGGGGGTGTTCATCTGCATTGGTTCACAGGATAAATGTCTTCTGAACAGTGGAGAAGACCTCCTTGAATCGGTGCAAGTCACTGCGCACCATTAGCAAACCGCCCTGATGTCATTTGGCTGGAAGGTTTACATTTGGAAAGATACAACGGGATGTTTCACAGGGGCAGTCACAATACTGGTCAATCTGCCACCTCCGGGAGTGTTAGGCAACCGCAAGATTAGACCAGGAGGCTACCTGGGCACTGCCGAACTTTGGCAGTTGTGGATGGTTTCGACTAGACTGATGATGGCTTTTCAAAATTATAGCCGGAATCGCCAAACTGTCGATCCATGATCAGGACCATAGCTTGAATGGCCGCTTGGGATCTATGTGTACCTCCAACATGATGGAGCAATACTCCTGATCGAGCAGGTTGATCAGATCAGGTGGATCCTGCTCGAGCATGATCGAATCGAGGGGCTCCCCACGATTGAGGTGATCTCATCTATTGATCACAAAACCCACAAAACCCACGGTGAAAAGGGTTATGTACTATTCGTGGGATGGGTCATTGAAATAGTTACGGTCTGTACCATTCCAGTGTCTGGATCACCGGAGATGCTGCTGCATACTTCATACTTGAAGGCATCGCATGGGGAAGTATTGGCGTTTGTATTCACCATTTTAGTGAGCAGGTGTAGATAATTCCATTCCAAAAGAGGCCTCACGGAGTGAAGCCTTCTGGTATTCAACTGTTTTACTTCACTGCGGTGGCAGCTAAAAGCTGTGAAGTGTCTATTTGGAAATTCTAAAGAATAATAACAGTGTGGCTGAAGAAATGCCACTTCCATACATAGCAGTCACCGCAGGCTGCTTGCAGTGCGCGAGCCATTTTTTTAATTAAACAGCTATTACTTTCCAGAGCCTGTAAAACCGCGACGGCATCGATCACGAACTATCACTCAGCTGAAACAACGCCAAGGGTGTTGTAGTTCTTTATTGAAGTTGTACTTCTTGCTTGATTGATACTCTACTGGTGGGCTATCAGGCCCTACTTATGCTACAGGAGAGCGCGCTACAATCACCTATGACATATACCTCGTGCCAGAGAAAATGAAAAAATAAGAACAACAATACAACATAGCCGAACGGTAAAGAGAAAGGAAACACAAGCGAGATAATCAAACTAGTATTACGATAGAGTTTCCGAGGAAACTCTGTCGTAATCAACTAGATAATGAGTACTATGATAGAGTTACCAAGGAAACTCTATTATAGTCAACCATGTCCTGAGTTCATCCATAGATGAACTCATACCGGTAACTGAGACAGGAGTTCTGTCATAATCAAACACGTAACTGAAACATATTTGGAAGTCATTACAACAAAGGGGTTCAGCCGACAATCAAAAGAGGGGTAAGAAAACCTTTTCCGCTGCTTCTCTATCTCAGAGACACTCGCACTCTCATCAACTTGCTCCGCTGAACTAACTAACTAACATGTGAGGGGGGGAGAAGTATAATAAATGATCTTCAAGCCTTCTCCCTTCGCTCCACTGAACTCCACACATATCCATCGTGATCCCCGCTCACCCCGCGCAAGTTTTCCTTTCTTCAGCTTGTTCCCATCGCTGGCAAAAAAGTGAAAATAGGCACCACAAAAGACTCCCGCCGCCTTGCTACCTCCGCCCGCGTTATCACTCCCACTCCAGTACCACCTCAGTTACCGACATCACCCCCGTCACCGATATCACTTCCGTAGTTACAAATGAAAATACGGACCTGAGAAAACGCTCCAACTTCATTCTACACTCCCTCTGCCTTCCGTTATCCACTACCTTCCGTACTCCCGCCGCCATGTTGCCATACCGGTCCGAGACGTGGTACGACAAACCAAGGCACGAGTGGTGAAAACAGAGGGATCGGCGAGATGGCCAATTAGGTTGGTCGGGCAAGCGGACTAAGGGCGGGGGCCGCGGGGTAGACGGATGGATAGTTGGATAGCAAGTAGACAAGAGAATGGTAGACAAGCAGACAGACAGACGTGCTAACAAGCCAGTAGATGGACTGACAAACAGATATTCGAGCGGCCGAATACGCGAACAAAGAAACGGATAGACAGACCGATAACTGAGTGGACCGATGTGTGATAAAACAAATGGATGCCCAGATAAGCAGGTTGACCGATGGGTGCGGATAGGTTGGTGGAATATCGGATATGCTGCTCCTCCGGTTATCGAGCATGTTCTGAACATGTCGCGCATGTTTTAAACATGTCAGGTAGGTTCTGAGCATGCTGGGCGAATTGTGAGCATGCCCAGTACCATTTCCAATGCTATTGACTCCAATATCAAAATAAGTGCTAAACGCCAAACCAAGCGAAGAAATGGAAAAAGAATCGCCAAATTCATGAACGAGCTGCATACATCCCCCACTGACCCAGAAACCAAATGGTGACTATCCGAATTGTCACCTCACACATAATCCACTCGGCCCCCAGCCTTTCCAGATAGCCGATGATCATGGATTGCCTTGTCCAATCCCTCTCTTCTATTTCCCTTAATATCTTGTGCCCTTTATTTGTATGTCTCTAGTCATGTTCCGGGGTATCTTTCGTTGATGCTCACAACAAGCTTGGGAAGAGTGTCCAAGGACCTATCTGGTATAGGAAACTTTGATGGTTCCCGGTGATAGCTGAAAATTCCAGTGGCGCTGTCAGCCTCCGCTCTTGTGATGCTACTGTGAAGCGTCATTATGAGGTGGGAATATAAACAAAGGTTCTTGGAAATGGCTTGGGAGAGGTGTGATTTCTAAAGATAAAGATAAAAAGTTTCGGGAAGAGGGGCCCCCCTGGGGTTCGTAGGAGAAGGCATGAAGAGAGAGCTCACGGGATGGATGTTGTGTGGCTTTACCGGTGAACACTTCCGGTGGGGTAAAAGGGTTTTAGGGATGAGCGGATAGGTGACCCCAATTTGGTGAAGGTTTTGCAAACCAAGAACACTACCCCGGATAAGCGTGCTCCTTATACACTATCTTCATCTCCATAACTGGATCAAAGACAAATATGTAGTCAAAGATTTCTGAGAGAATTTATCACGCCAGAACACGAATGCCTCGCCTCCAACATCGCTTTTGTTGATAATATTAAAAACCACCGCTTTCCTCCTTTGAGGTCACAAGTGTGGTGCGGTGTCAATTGGTGTGTTATCGGGACGATTGTGGGGTTCCTAGGGTTTGTAGCAATCAAATACTTATACCTTCGGGCCAATCATGCACACAGGGTTCCAAGATCTTCTCGCCGCATATCTTAGCAAAACCCCAAGGACTCACTTCTTTTCTCGAAAACACATTGGGGATGCACTGGCGACGTTTAAAAGCAATTGTCAACGAAATTTATATTTTAACGGGGCGATGTCGCTGAGCCAAGGTTAAGAGCGATCGCCAACGAGGAAATAATTCTACATCTCTTTATGAGTAGTATGCTTATGCTGGGAGTTTGTGTGCAGGGTTGATTGCATTCAAAATGTCGACCAGGAATTAGCATTTTTAAAATATTACAAAGGTCCACTAAGTTAAAATATTGATTCAAGAAAGACTCTAAAAGACCGTTTGGGGGGTGGAGAGAGGGATAGTAAGAGGACTCTTATACCATACACATATGTGTCATTTCAATCATCCTTCTACATTTCCACCTATGATACAAGAACGATTTCGGAAGTGCTGCCAGGGCAAATGTGTTGTGTGCCTTACTGTGGGATGAGAAATACAAGTTGTTGATATGGTTGTGGAGACAAGTACAACAGTAGTAACTATAGGATGGTAGTGTGTGGGTAAACACCTTCACAGCGAATTATTCAATCTGTTTATGCTTGAATGTTGCGGCCATTTGATCCATATTTTGAATTCAGATTTTCAAAAACTGAGCTAATAAAAATATTATTTTGGCCACCTGATCGATGACCTGGTGGATAGAATCCTGGATGGGAGTGTCATTATTGAGCCTGTTGACAGCGGCAATAACTATAGCTTCATCCAGCTCGAGCATGAGGTCCTGAATACAGACAAAGGGAGTATGGATTGATAGAAACGGGACCCTAATGGCTTAAAATTTAATTTGAACCTCAATTTGTCTGCTGAAGAATAAATTGTTGCAGTATTTGCCATCATGCTCAGAAAATGCTTAACCGTGTATGATAATTATTACATAAGCATTTCTGCTCTTGCTTGGAAACCATCACCGATACTGGTTTCCTACCCAACCCTGTCATCCAATAGTGCCCACAACCACTAACAAATACGCATCACATGCATCAAGAGTTGCTGTTAGGGCAATGGTAGATGTAAAAATTTAAGGCATGAAATATTTTCTCCACAGCAGCCTTTTCCACCTCGATATAACTGCTACAATAAGAACAACCACCTCATAACACAAATCTGAACAATATATTTTGATAGCAATACATTTTACAGATACCTCTTTTTTTTCTGATAAATTTCCCAAAATGCTGGTCCTATTTCCACCCAGCAGGTAATAACTGCAGCCAAATACATCCCTCTCATAGTCTACATGGCTAATTTATTGCAGTCTCTATACCAAGTTAGACTTCAATGAGGAGCAATTATATTTTGATGAAGATGATGTTTGATATCAGCCTATACTTGTTGGCCCAGCTAGGAGCCTGAGTGGAAATGTAGAATGGGGTGGAATAATTAACTCAGGCTACAAGAAGTGTAGTTTGAACCTCTTGAGTATGAAGTCTTCACATTGCCATATATGCTAGAGCCACATTTGAGCTTTATTGTATTCAGGTATGTTTTCAATTCTCCTTCCCTCCTGTACTTCAAGGGTATTTGGCAAGCCAATACTACTATTAGGTTCACACACACAAGCCAAAGAATGTTTACAGCTGTCCCTAGCTTGAGGAATTTTTTATTACAATCTCTATTATGATGCCATACATAGAGTACAGTTAATATGAGGTTGGGCTCATAGCCACTGACATGAGTATTGTTGCAATAAACAATGAAACTCTTTCTTAATAATGAAAGACATTCTCACTGAAATCCATGCTGGTATTACCATAACCAACACTTGATATTCTCAAAGTGTTAAATATGCACTCCACAACACTCCTGATGGCTACAAGGATAAAGACTGCAGTCATAGGAGTTAATGACAGCACCACACAGTCTTAATACAAAGGGAATCTTTCTGCCATTATCATTTATGCTAGGTGTTTCTCTACAGAGCCTAATAGCAATCTCCTGTGCTAAACATTTATTTATATAGCTTGACGATTAGGTTTATCTACAGGATCCACTCACCATCTGAAGTCACTTGAGGGAATCTGATGATTCACTATTCTGAGATAATCTCAGGGTCTAACTATCCATCTCAGATTGTCATCTACAGGGTCTGAAAATCAACTACTGGGCACTACTTTTATCTGCATGGCCCAGTAACTGTCTACAGTGCCCTACTATCCTCTAATGAGCCCTGCTATTATTTACAGGATTCATATTTTATCTGCAGTCATATAGGGGAATCAGATATATTCCCACCTAGCATCTGACAACAATCCTAATGTCGTCTCGTCCATCATAGGCTATTGCCTGGATGGATGTCAAGTTGCCCACCTGTCCTATCCAGACAGACTGGGTACTTGAGTACACAATATTTTGCGAGGAGTGCTCATGTGAAGAAGACATTTTGGTAACACTTCCTCCATTCATCTAAAGGGTACGTGTAAATACTAACAGGGTAATAGTTGTCCTCACAGTACTGTGAGCTTTCACTCAGCGTCTACTCTCATTAAGCACGGCAAATCCGACACCTGAGGGGTTAAAACTTAAAAGTTCCCCCATTTATGATCGGTTCATCAATGCCACCACTAGTGGATTGATTAGCGGGGATAGAAATGTGGTGTTTGAGACCGATTGGTAGGAACTGTATGTTTATATTCTTACTTGTATTGTAGGTGCTAGCCTAGCAGCTACCAAAGTTATAAAATAAAACTCTTAAAATTCCTACATATTTTCTGTGATTTGTATTTTGCGTGATCTTAAGTGATTATGTTTGCTAATGTGATGTGGGAAGGGGGGGTGAAACAACTAGTGGCGCTGTTGATCACTCGCCAAAAAGATAGAAGGAATATGATATGAGGGAGTATAATGATGATTTTCACACGACGGAGAAAATTTCTCATGCGTATGCTCTGCGAATAATCTCGGAACAACGTGGATCATAAGCTCGCCATCGAGGATCCTGCCAATAATGAGCAAGCTTAGTGCTACCGTGAGAGTTATGGATAAAAATCCCGTTTCACAAATTTTCTACCCTCAATTACTGCAAAACGGGTGGGTGGTACTGTAACCCAAGTAGTAAGAAGGGGGGGGGGCGTCATAGGAGAATGGGGTTTAATCACCCCTAGTGAGCGGTAGTCACAATTAAACCCGATAGCCCTAGTCCAGCAATCAGCTTCGAAATCCCGGTCAAAGGCGCAAGCCGAGTTCGGGCATGTCTCAGGAGAAAAAAAGCGGCTCTGCCACTTTCCCACTTCCAATACGCTTGGTGTGTTATCGTGTTATCGTTCTTCCAGAAAAGCTTGTCCTCACCCATCTCTAGCGCCACGCACACTAGCTCTTCAGCTCGGTTGGGGAAATTGTTCGCACGTTGCAAAACACGCGAGTATCACTTACCAGGCTTCAATATAATTTATTTATCCTTGTATCGCCGACACAATCACAATTTACTGGGTGGCTTTATATCAACCGCCGGATCGTGAGATGTTTATTGTCAAGGCGATTGTGTAGCGCCTGTTTGTCCTGCCCAGGTAAGTTAATGTACGGTGTTGTCCTGAGGTGTGGTTAAGGTGGTGATACTGGTCTGAGTGCTGTGGACTACGAATCGCGGTTGAACTGATCTCGGAAAAGTAAGCTAGAATACGAAGTACTCTCCAAATACATTTTTGGGATGTAGTTGATGAATGCTAATTTCTGGTTTCTTTTCGCTTCTCCAACAGTTGATGCAATACCGCGCGGGATTGGGTGATTGAGAGGGAGTGTGTGGGCTCCAAATTCGGCAACATTATTGCAAACGAATGCACAACATAGGAGTGGATCAAAACTCTGCATACAAATTTTCCTGTCAGTATTGTGTTCGGAGCTAAGGCTATGCCATGCCACGCGCTGGGGGTCGGGGAAGGATCCACTGAACAGGAACATTGAGAATACTCCAGTAACTTAATAGAAACTCTACTTCCTGTTTCTCTGGGGCTTGTCACCGCGTCTCTCACATAACCCAACTGGTTCCTCAAGTTTCTCTTGATGATTTCTGAAGTCTGTTTGACTTCCCTCAACTTCCGGCACATCCTGAGTTACCTACCCGCTTACCCCCCCTTTTCGGTCCTAGTAACCGTTCCTCTAGTCAAATGTTCTTCTTGATATAGGGTAAACATTCTGGATATGGAAACCGTGGAGGTTGTTGGGGTAAGTGGATAGCTGCGGAGATGCTGTTATTTCATGAGACGGTTACCGCTTTGCTCTTGATCGAGGAGGGCAGCTCTAGAGGGTTTGTGTGGCTCCGTAGGCCCATATACTTCGGATGCGCGGATCATAGCTCCTAGGAAGGGACATGAGGGAGTCGTGTAGATGCTTATGAAACGGAACAACATCAATCCCGAAATCGGAGATAAGAAGAGCCAAATACCGCTCTTGGGAGTTGCCGGGAATCGGCACTGGGGCTGTCCATCCGGCATAGAAGACATTAGATATTACCAAAAACCGATCTCATGGGGCTGTTAGGAATGGGCATGGGGACATTGCGAGTCCGACGTGAACCTGGTGAACCAAATAAAACCTTTGTATAAAGGAATTGGATCAATTCTAGGTAACGTAACCCCTGAGTATAGTCCTTATAAAAGATTTTTTTATTTTTTTTAAAAAAAGTTATCCGTGGTAGCAAACCCCAAGGTGGAGTTAAGACAATCTGTTCGCACGGAAGTCATGGCAAAAAAACCTATCCCATTATTAGCAGTGTTCCCAACTGTCTGGGGCGTCCTACAGGGCCCTTCCGGACTATAGTCCCGGGCGTCCCGGGCGGGGTGGTGAGGACGGCAGGGCGTGGCGCCCTTCTTTCATAAAGACGGCCATCTAAAGGGTTGACGCTTGGGCTCCGTAGCCTTAGAATAAATGGGATCCTCCCAGTGTTTCCAACCGTCCCATGGCGGACGGCAGGGCCCTGGCGTCCTATAGTCCCGTTCGTCCCGGGCAGGGTGGGTAAGGACGGCCGGGCACGGCGTCCGTATTCCATAATGACTGCAGTCCTGTAGGTGACGGCCGGGCCCTATAGGTATTTTTCACACTAGCCTATAATAGATAGTCACCCCCTGAATTACATCGTAGTGGGATATACATGGTTCATTGACAAAATAAGTCCGTGGCCCGTTTTCATACCAGAGGGATAGGAGTATATCTCACATCCGATAAGCCACCTCGGTAAGAAACTGTGTCTCATTTTCACTATTTTCTTAAACTTTGCACTATCCAAACCGTGTTATTTAACTACAAGTAATATGTCTGAAGCATTATCACATTCCTCGCATGGGAGTTAGGGTTGACTCGGTCTATCTCCCAAGTCGTAAGCAGTAGAGTGAGAAAAAGTTCGTCACCGTTGTTGGCGATCAGTCTTTTATGCTTGGCGTATCATTTCATTTCACAGCCCAATCACACCTTATCACTCGAAAAGCCTGTAGGGCCCGGCGGTCCGTCCCGGGCACAGGTTAGGACGGACTACAGTCCGGCGTCCGTCCCGGGCAAGGGCAGAAAATACGGCGTCCGTCCCGTCCTAGTGAAAAGACGGACGGACTGGACGCTTGGGAACACTGGATCCTCCAGTGGCTATCTGCAGGGCTCGGTCATTACCTGCAGGGCCCGGCCGTCATCCGCCGTAACCAGTGGAAACCTGGCACATCCCGCCCTTTGAGAAACCTGCCGGGCCCACCAGCCCGTCCTGTGCAGTGGTCTGGATGGACGCCAAGATGGCCGTCCGTCCTGGGCATCCACCCATGCACTGCAGTCGGTCTGGTCCGCGCACAAGGACTGATAAATAGTGATGGGCTAGATCATGATCTAGCAGATCATAGGTGTTCTGATTGAGCATGATTTGATCGGGGCGACCCCATGATCGAATGATCGATCAAATTGGTAGACCCTGATCGAGCATGCCCACTGATCGAGTATAGTCGAGTATGCTCGAGTCTAGCCGGCCACGGTCAACCTTTTTTCACCATCAAGGTATGCTAAAAGCATGTGGAAAATCCTTACTCTCAACCAATTTAGAACTTGAGTTGGTTTCGACAATCATCACAACCATCAATATTCTGTATCCCTTTATACCGAAGAACAGACTAGGTGTCTGAGGACCCCCAGCTTCCTGTGTGAGTATGAATAGACTCGGTTCGGGTCACTTCCGTATTGCGGGTCAGCTGTTTGCCATTAGTTAACCGACAAGATCCTTATGGTCGCACTCCGGAGGTGATAGCCTTCCACGACGCGTTCGGAAGCGGGCAAGAAGTGTAGATGTTGTGGGATATTTTGAAGTGTACGGGCACCAATTATGACGCCCGGCATGTCGTAGGAGACTATAAGAGCGAGGAGATTTTAGGCCAGAGAAGTAGGAGGTAACTCATGTTAAGTAATCAATAGTAGAGTGTGTTGTCGAGGGTGTGTTATCGAGTGTGCGGAGTGGAGAGTGTTTATGTAAACAGGTGGTATCACATGATCTGATCGAGTGACCATTATGATCGAGGGTGATCGAGCATGATCTGCTCGAGCAAAACTCGGTCATGATCTGATCGTGGTCACCACTACGGACGGACTGGACGCTTAGTGTTCATTACGGGGTGGGGTAGGGTTGGTTTTGACTCGCAGACCCCGCCGCTACTCCGGCCAGGGGGGGAATATTTCCCCTGTCTTCCTCGCCCCTACCCCCGGCTAGGGCAAACCCCAGCCTATCCCATAGACAGGTCCCCATTTCTCACTTACAAATTTAACGTGGCCCGTCTTGGGAATAGGCGAAGTGGGGGCCGAGACGGGGGGCGAGGCCAGGGAACACTAAAATTAAGGCTCCGCCCCGGGCCCTTGAGCGGGGTGGGGTGGGTAATGGTGGCAGGGGCCCGGCGTTTTTGGGGCCCCTGGACCCGGAGGCCCCGCAACGGATACTATGGACGCTTGGGATCACTGATTGCTAGTGACACCCATGCACTTAGGAACGGATTCTTGCCAATGTTAAAGACTCAAGGCCATATCAAATTCATATACCTCCTCTCAATCGGTAGTGTTAGCATGAACCACATAGTCATCCTTGGACTCTGGAGACCTATTGGACCTGTCTTATCTGTCTTGATATATGTGAACTACAGGAGGTTCAAACTTTTGGTGTTATGATACAGTACTAGGACAAATAGTTTTGTCTGATCGGTGGTAACCGAACAACACCTCAAAAAACCCCATCCCACTGATCAACCATCCATCAACAACAATGCCTTCTGAAAAGACCAGCCATCTCTCAGACTTTGAGAAAGGCAAATTGTTGCTCTGAGAGAAAACAATTCTCTTTTGCTGAAATTGGAAAGCTCTTAAATCCTTCAATAATTACAGTTCTCAGTTTTCATAAGCGTTATCAAAAGAGGTGTAATGAGAAAAACCTTCCAACACCAGGAAGACACAGAATTATTGATAACAGAACCTGCCACCACCTAGCCAGAGAGTCCAAGAAGGCACACCGCCAAACCCTGTCAGAATTGCGCAATGATATTTTACCATATGCCTCTCTGGGGACTGTCAAGAGAGCTTTGGCATCAGTCAATATAAAGAAGTGGAGAGCAAGGAAGAGAGCTCTTCTGGAAGATGAGCATGCTGTCAAGAAATTAGCTTGGGGTATGGAGCATAAGGATTGGACAAAGGAGGACTTTGAGGGTGTTATCTTTAGTGATGAATGCATGGTTGAAAAGTCCAAAAATTATAAAAGTATTTGGGTATTTAGAACACCTGAGGAAAAGTGGCACAAGGACTGCATTCATGGGTTTACAAAAGGTCCTAGGATAAAGCTGATGGTATGGGCTTGTATTTGAGCTAAAAATAAAGGTCCTCTGATTCTCATTTTTGAGAAGAGTGTGAACAGATTTGTATATATTGGAGTTTTGGAAGATGGTTTAGTTGATACCTGGCAGGAGGTGGAGGACACAGTTGGGGATTATATATTTCAGCAGGATGGTGCAAAGATACATACTGCAAAAGATACTATGGCTTGGTTTGAGGAAAACAACATACAGGTTATGGAATGGCCACCCGATTCCCCTGATCTCAATCCTGTTGAGCACTGTTGGAAGAGAGTAAAGGAAAAGCTACACTAGTGCTTTCCTGACATTCATAAGACTAAGGGTGGTCCAGAAACTGTTAGAAGACATTTAGCAGAAACTCTTAATGAGGTTTGGACTCATGATATAGAGGGAGATTTTTTGGAAAGGCTGTGGGAGTCTATACCCAGTAGAGTGGCTGCTGTTTTAGATGCAAAGGGATGGCACACAAAGTATTGATTTTTTTATTCTATAATTTTACATGAGAATTTTCTTATATCTATTAAATCTCTAACTAAATTTTCACTTCATTCTGGGCAGTTGTGGTTGCATAGGTAGTAAATTTATAGTGGTGGTAGAGTTGCGGTTGCACCGCCGGACGAAACGATTTGACCTGATACTTTACCAAAGACCGAGGACGCTACCAGAGACGCTCTGAACACTCGCTTACTTGTCAACTTGATTAGACTTACAACTCGACTAACTGACAGGAAATGCCTGGAGTATAAATAAACAGCAAAAATCACCTATCTTTCCGTCACCGCATTCTGGTATCTCTAGCACTTCCCACATCCATTTTTTTTTTTCTTCTTTTTATTTCCCCCGTGCGCTCCCATGCTAACAAAAGAGAACAAACAATAGACTCCCCAAAGACTCACCCATCTTCCTTCTGCGCTTCCGTTGAACTACATGCTTCCATTTAGTTCCGTGCCTTCTCTTCCTTCTGTGCACCTGTGCTAACAAAAGAAATACAGGAACAAAGAATTCCGACAGGCTATAGCTTCCTTGGCGTTCGTATCCTTCTCTGTCTGGAGCGCTTTTCCAAAGCGCAAATCAAGAACCTCCACTCCAACGAAGAAAATGCACCAAAACAACAAACAAGTGGTGGGAAGGGAGCGAACAGGCAGGAACAGACAAGCAAACGGGTGGAAATATAAGTAAGCAACCAAAGGTGTGAACGGGCATACATAACTAATGAGTTGACGGAAATACAGATAGGCTATTGAGCGAATGAGCGAACGAGCAGCTAAACAAAAGAACGAGCAAACAGTCCAGCAGAAAAACTGTCGGACGTTGGCCGAACGAAAGAACCTGCGTATAACAACTGAAAAAACGAATCAGCGGATAATGACGGAACAAAAGAACCGCGTAAGGACAGACAGGAACCAAGATAAACGGTCCAGCAGCGGTTTAGATGGGCTAGCTGGAGGTCAAGCAAACAAAGCAACGGATAGTTGTGGAGGGTTAAGCGCATGCTGAGCATGTTCGGAAAATGTCACAAATGTTAAAATATGTCAGACAGGTTCTGAGCATGTTGGCTGATGTTGTAGGCATGACCAGCAGCAATTTTCAACATTGCTCTCAGAACCTATTGTGATTCTACTCTTTGTTCTTTTCCTGCATCCTTCCGGTTCTATTAATGAGCACGGTACTTGAAACGGGGAGCGGAGACGATCCTCGATCGACCCTTATTATGGTGAACATCGGAGTTCCCGAACGGAAACGAGAAATATTGCAAATGACCTTTCATAAGTTCTTAGCTTAGGAGGTAATAATGGTATAATGACTAAACATACAATCCTCTGCTTGACAGATACTACCAATAAATACGATGTGGGTAAACGTACCATATATACCATTTTACCAAGAATCCTATGACTCACAAACTACCTGTTCTTTCTATGAATAAAGCTTAACGTACTTTACGGGGAGCTGGCTCTTCATCCAGATCCTGCTTGGCGCTGATGGAGCAATCGGTCTCAGTTTTGGAGGGGGTCTTAGCACCTCTCCAGAGTAATTAATGATTAACTTTCAACCTTATACTATACCTCCCAACAAACGAAAACCATTCTCATTTATTAATAAAAGCCAAGTTCTAGACCTACATGATCCAATTGAATCCACTATCATGTTCTTAACATTTCCCCCTCAGCCGGATTGGAGTCTGAACCCCCCCCAACCCAATTCCCCTATCTCATCACCCCTGACCTCTAAGTTCTCCATTTCTTCCCATAGGCCATCTGCTTCATCAACTATGGATGGTGTCGTAGTTGTAGTTGAGGTTGGGAAGCAGTCCGGGTGGTGTGGGATGTTGACTGCACCATATTTTGGCGTATTAAAGGGGCTTTTTGGAGGGCTGATTAATTTTTTTTTGGCTTTTTGGACAGTCTTGACTGCGTGTGACTTCTCACACTACTCCTGCAACTCAATTACCATGTCCGAAGTTACGGCTGTTGCTTCTGTTAGCTTGCGCTAGTCAGAAGTGTTTCCTTGCCTTTCCTTTCCTATAAGTTCTCGGTATTGCTGGTGGGCCTCCTCCTCGACTGTTTTATCAGCAACTGCTTGCTGAAAACCTTCAGAAAGGCAAATGAAGAGGCTTTTAAGCTTGTGGGAGGCAGGGGTAGTGCTGGTGACAAGCGATATTGTAGTTCTTATAGTCCTGCTCACTCTATGGGGAGTTTGTAGGATGAGGAATTATACTTGGACTACAATTGGCGTAGAATATAAGACTGTTAGGTGGAGACAATCTGATAGACTTCAGAATTGTCTAGGCCAACCAAGATTTGTTTCTGTAGACAGAGATTATGTAAGAAAGCTAGAATTCACTCTGGTTGTTTATGACTACTAGAAGCAAAGTAAATTCAGTAAAGTAAGATAGAATGGTTAGAACAAGAGTATATTGTTAAGGTCTCTTCTCTGTTACTTGATGATCTTTCATCAGCTTAGAGGTACTCCTTGTATTAAAGTATTAAGTATATAAATTTCTAAAATATATTTGACATCAGTGGGATTTGAACGCTTGATCTTACAAATCAATGCATAGGGCATACAATCTAAACTAGTATATGTTGTCTAAAGTTTGAGAGACACTTGGATATTTATATTGCACGTCTGAGTGTTCACGGAAGATCTCAATTTATTATTCAACTAGGTACCACTCTGATTATAACTTGCAATGTCGGGTATTCTTAACAGGTGTAAACATGTAACAATCCCCCTTCAGATGTATTAAGTTTTGGCAACGGGGAATAATACTTGTCTTCTTCGGCTTCTTAGTCATACAATAGCTATAGGACTATGCCTACATTACTGATAGTACAAGACCTTTGTTTTCTATCGGAAACTTGTATCGTAAGCTTTCTCTAACCCTTGTTCCCAAGCATCCACTCCGTTCGTCCTTGGTCTAGGATGGGACGGATGCCAAGTTGGAGGCCCTTTCTTGGGACGGATGCCAATTGGCAGTCCATCCTGATCTATGCCCGGGATGGATGGCCGGGCCTATAGGTGTCTTAGTTTATGTTTCATACTTGAATCTCACGAGAATTAGGTTTGTATTATAATGAAGCAAAGTATTGTTATTCTAATGTAGAGAAGATCAGACTTGACTATCATATATCAAATTTGGCTATAAATCAACTAATACTTCCAGTGATATCTGATCTTGATTCCAAGCACACTGAACACATTCCACTTCCTTGATCTAGCCTTTGCACTCTCTCTTTCAAATCTCGCAGCATAGTCTCTACTTCCACTAATGGCTTCTGTAACGTGTTCACGGGGTGCTAATCATGTTATCGGTAATAGATACGATAGTTGGCAGGTGGCCTGCTCTTCCAGAGAGGAGGCGAGAGCTGAGAACTAAAGGAGGCTTTGAGGGTGTACTGAGGAACAAAGAAGTAACTGTTCAACCAAGTATATTGAAATACTGTCTGTCGAAGTCTGCTTTTTCTATTGTAGAAACAGGCGGTCTTTAAATACACAAATCTGTTCATGGCTAGCATGAACGAAACTGATCAAAGGTATCAATCGATACACGTTGGTGAAACTAATTAAGTATCAAAGCGATACTTAAAACAAAACATAAAACAAAACCAAGTATCAAACGATACTTAAAACAAACCAAGTATCAAAGCGATACTTAAAACAAAATATAAAACAAAACCAATATCCGAGTACCCGTACCGGTTACATTCCCCAAAGCAAAACAACTGTTTAAGCAAACAAAACCTAATAATCATCAAAAGCGGATTCCGAGAAACTCATGGCTTTAGTTTGTGCTAAAAACTCATCATTATAAGTATCACACCAGGGACAAGAAGATATCCTAAGAAAACATTTAGACTCAAAGAAATGTAAATCACAATAGTCACGAATACCAGATTCGCGCTGTATATCAACCCAAGCATGATCGCAAGCAGGACAGTAATCTATCCAGAGGATTTCGACGTAGTCTTCTAGTTGAATAGCATCACGGTTCAATAACAGTCTAACAATCTGTTGTTGCAGCCTCACATTGAGTTCCACATAGTTTGATATCATTATGGTATTTGGATGGTGATTTGACGACTAGATAAGATTGTCGAGAGCCTGCTCCATAGCTTGATTTTCCTCATCACTGCTTTCGAATTCCGACTCAAAGTATGGTGCCCAAAATCGATCTCTAGCTTCGAGTTCTGCATGCCATTGCTCAGTTTCTTGCATTATAGGTGTCCAGCACATGGTGATATAATTGATTGTTGGGGGGAGGGATTTGTTTGGCATATTGTCTTTCCACCACTTATTCACCATATCCATAGCGTGCTCTAGTCCTTCTAGCGGTTCCCAGCTGTTTTCACTTGTTGGATATCCTGTCCATTTGACTAGGAACTGATCATTTCCATGCCAAAGGCGATGGTCTCTGATTTCTTCAACTTCCCATTCATCTTCCCTGTCGATGATGATAGGTTCAGGTCGAGAGTGGGTTCTTCCAGGGAACTTGGAGTCATCATTTGGGTGGAATCAATTGACAGCAGAGCTGTGGAAGACTGCAGTATTGCGGCGGTACATGCATCCATCCATCTGGACAGTGTAGCTTTCTGTATGCTCGTCAAAAGATATGACTTTGAAAGGTCCTCGCCATCGGGGTTGTAATTTCTTGCTGCGTCCAACATTGGTAATGAATATATTTCCATGTACCATGAGCATATCACTTCGCGGAATAGCGACATGTTTGTGTCGTCGCTTCTGAGCAGTAGTGGGGCTTCGGAATTGGGCAGCTTTAACAGCTTGGAAGGCATCATTCCGAATTGCTTGATGGCGATTTAGGTAGTCATCGGAGGCGGGGACTGAGGAGTTCTTAAATAATGTTGTAGGTAGGAGAAGGTATTGACGGCTGAAGATTGCCTTGTATGGAGACATTCCTAAGGTGTCTGAGAATCCGGCATTGACATATGTGGCGAGCTCAACAAGAGCTGGTTCCCAGTTGGTTTGTCGTTCATTGATCATGTTCCTAATTCCGGTCTTGACTTTACGAATCTTTCGTTCTGTCTGGCCATTAGTCTCATGATGTCCAGGGGCAGCCATAGTGTGGTTGATTCCGAGGGAGGTCAAGGTTTGCTTCCTGAATCTAGCAGTGAAACGGGGATCAGCATCACTGACAATAGATAAGGGGTACCCATGGGGGGTAAATAGGTATCGTTGAAGGTTATTCCAGGTGTTTTGGAAGAATTGGTAACCTTGATTAGTATGAGCCATGTATATCTAGAAAATCGATCCACAGCTACCAAAATGGTGTCATATCCGGCAGATTTGTTGAATGGTCCAGCGAAATCGATGGCATTGGATTCGAAGATTTCACATGGTAGTTAGAGGGTCTGCACCTTTCCTTCAGGTAGTTGTGTTCACTCCTTATTAGCCTGGCACAGTTCAAATCGTTTGACGAAGTCGCGGAAGTCCTTTCGCATTTCAGGCCAGTAGATGTATTCCGAGGCATGTTGGAGGTTGCGGTCCGCACTGTGGTGTCCTTTGTTGTGAATCTCGGTGATGACATATTCTCTTATTGTCATTCCATTGAACATATGGCCTTTTGGGATGTATAGGCAATGTTCACCATAACGGGTACTGGTATAGACTATTCTGTTGGATATGTTGTAGGGGGCGAGCTCTCCATACCTGGAGCTATCAATAGCTTTTAAGTAAATTGGGTTATGGCGATATCCAGCAATCATTTGGCTTCGGACAGAAGAGGTTAATTCCGCTGTGGTTGATCTAACATCTCGCTCATCCTCAATGAGAGATCCTCTTGTCGGTTCGACAAGGGTTTCCTCTTCTTCAAAGGTCTCATAGAGTTGTCGGCGATGCTCGGGGATCGTGGGAGGCATGACAGAAACAATGGTTTTATTGTTGTGTACTTGTAAGGGTCCACTATATAGTGGCCGTGAATCAATTATGGTAGGAGAAGATGGCGGGGCTGACTGTGGGGGGTGTATGTAGGATATTGCATCCATGTAGGCTGCTGCTTGTTCGAGTTCTTCAAGACCTTGGTGTCGTGTTGGAACAGGATTGAACATATGGGGAGGTTGGATTGATCCATCTTCATTGATCATTTCTTCTACTCCTTCTGCAGTGTCAAAGCTGGTGTTTTTGGAATCGTCAGCAGACATATAGTACGGTTGCTGGTATCTGTTGCCGAATTTAATCTCAGTCTGGTGAAAAGGGCAGGTGTCATAATAGCAGTGGGACCAGTGGAGTCTACTTTGTTCAAGCACGTGAGGAGGTGTGCTGCGGAGGGTGCAATTGTCTTTCCATTCGTCATCAATGTCCTTTCCTCGTTCAGTTCCGGCAGCTTGGTACATGGTGTAAGAGAAATGATGGGAGGGAGTGTCTGAGCTGGTGGTAGCCATCGAAGGTTCTCGTTCATAGGAGGTGTCGTCAGGACTGTCTTCGCTTTGTCTTGTGTGGTCATGAACGAGAGGAGGATCTACGAGGTCTTGATTCTCATATAGGCGGGAGAGAGCATCAGCTAAATAGTTTGTTCTTCCAGGCGCATAGATGATTTTTGTATCGTATTTGCTGATCTCGCCTATCCATCTTGTTCTTCTCCTTCCAGGTATTTTTTCTGTTTTAAGATTAGTAAGAGGTTGGTGGTAAGTAACAATAGTGAAGGTATTGCCCATCAAGATGTGGTTGAAAGCGGCGAGAGCATCAATCACAGCAAGGGCTTCCTTGTCTGTTGTTCCATAGTTTATCTGCGAGTTAGTGAACTTCCTGCTGTATAATGCTGCCGGTCTTGCTGTTTCATGGGAGGCCCCTTGTCCAATCCAAGGTCCAACTCCAACATCCGATGCATCAGTAATTAGCCATATCGGTTCTGGTTTACTATAGTCGATAGTTTGTATAACATTGGCGTTTTTAATCAACTCCTTGATGTCAGTAAAGGCTTGGTCATGAGTGTGGGTCCAGACAAATTCTGCATTGCCGGTAAGGTCAGTGAGTGGCACTGTCACCGTGGCGTGGTGTAGTAAGAACTGGGATATGTAGTTGACTTGTCCTAGGAATCGCATGAGTTCTTTTTGATTCTGAAGTGTCGTCCATTCCGTTAAACAGGATATTTTTCTAAGGGCTACATGTATTCCTTCATCATCTATAACATGTCCTAGGATATCAAGCTTATCGGCAAACAGGATTGATTTGTTTCTGCTAGCATAGAATTTAGCTTCCCTTAGTTTGGTACAAACCAAACCTATATGGTAGGCATGTTCTATTTTGGTGTTCGAGAAGATGAGAATATCATCAATGTAGACCCAGACAAAATAGTGGAGGTATTCGCTCAGGAGGTTTTCCATAATTCGCATAATGGTGGTGGGCGCATTCATATCACCTAGTAACATAACCCGGCTAATGAAACTTCGGAAGGGTGTTTCGAAACTGTTCTAGTATTCGGATTCCGGATCTTATCTTGTTTGGAAGTAGGCATCGCTTAGATCAATCTTGCTTCGAAATCTAGCTCGTCCAACTGCATTCAGGATTTGGGTTTGGTTTGGGATAGCGGAGCTGTCCATGACAGTGTTTTCATTACGTAGTTTGTGGTCAACCAAGGGGCGGATTCTCTTTCCATCTGCTTTGGGTTGAACAAACATAGGAGCAGCACCTGGGGCTTCTGCTCGGTAGATGACTCCTCTTCTTTGTTGTTGATTGATCCAATCACAAAGTGGGCTTTTGTTTGCGTCAGGGATAGAGTAGGTGGGTTGGTTCTTGAGATTAGAGGGGTCTCGGAGGTGGATGTGATGATTGACTTCTCTCATAGGCGGTAGTTCTTCGGGAATCTGATCAGGGAAAACATCAGAGTATTTATCCAATAGGCGTTGGGCTGTTGCTTCACAGACTACGGCTCGGTACTCTCTGCTTGTTGGTTTGCATGAGACTCTGACCTTCTGATCTGGGAAATCGATGGTTGAGTCCCCACACCTGATTATAGCTTCATGGCGGTTCAGGAATGGCATTCCTATAAGGGCATCGTATTTGGCTAGGTTTCCAACTAGCATTTCCTGGGGGGGTAGGATGGCAGAACCAAGTCGAATAGTTGCACTGCAGGTTTTATGGCTTGTGGATTGTGATCCCTTAACTGCCATATTGACTGGTATGGGTTGGTTAAGGTCTTGAGTTGGAAGTCCATGGACAGAGACAAAGGTATTGCTGATCATGTCTCTTCCAATCGCGCCAGTGTTGAATGGGACTCGCGCCTTTTTGCCGTTGATGAGAATAGTACCTTCCAGGGTGGTATGTTCCTTGAATGTAGCCGGAGGTCGTACACCATTACATTCCACATTGATGTATCCGATATAGATCTCCTCATATTCACTGGGTAGGGCATCATTACTATCGCTCTCAACATTGTTGCCCGATGCTTCTTGCTTAATTTCCTTTCCTTTCCTATTCTTCCAAGGGCAGTTCCTTGCCATATGTCCTGTTTTTCCACATTCAAAACATTCTCCTTTCTGGCATCTCGATTCTTTGGAGGATTTGGTTTTCTTTCTGAAAACCCGTGGGGTATCGTCTTCAGAATTGCTGGAGCGTTTGTGTCGAGGCTGGTTATTCCTGCTAGAGGATGTCTGTGTTTTGTATGCCTTGGTCTCATGGAAAATGGCGTCCTTCCATTCTGCTCTTGCAATTATTACTGCAATATCGTCAGCGTCTTTCTCGAGTAGTTCTACCTCTTGTCGGTGGATAGGATGCATGGTATCATAGAATCGTCGCTTAAGGATGTAGTTGGAAATGCTCCCTTTCTTCATTCGGTCCTTATACATCAATAGATCCCTGGATACATCTGTAATCCTCTTGACATACATTCCATTAACTTGTTGGAGCTGGTTGAATCTGTTGTATAAGAGGTTGTTGGTGATAGAGGATTGGAATCGTCCTTTCAGATAATCGAGGACTGTTGATCCTCTTAATCTCACATTTCCGCCATAATCTTTATAGCAATGGTGGTATGCGTCGGTTGCTTTTCCTTCACAGAATGATCCAATGTAAAGTCCGGTTGTAGGGTTTTCCACATCTTTCCCTTGCTGGAGAAGATAGTGTGAGAGTTCCGTCGCCCACCGATCAAAAGCTTCGGGTTTGAGGTCTTTTCCTTTGCCTGTAAACTTTGCTGGGAGGTGGAGTTTAAACTTAGGAGGGTCAAATGCTTTTAGTACTTCCTCTTCTTGAGCACGAGATTTTCCTCCTCCAGAAGGTCCTCCTCCTGAAGGTCCTCCTCCTAAAGGTCCTCCTCTTGTTCTAGCCATATCGGATTCGCTACTGGATTCGGGATCGATTGGAGGTTCAAAGGAAGGCTTCTTTGCTGGTGTAGAAGGAAATTCTCCTGGGGGTTGTGTATCTTCCGTGTTTGCGGGTTCTCCTGGCTCTTTAGCAGAGCGCCAGGGTTGTTTCTTTCTCGTGAGGTCTGGTCGTGGGATCTGCTTCCCACTCCTAGTTGTCAAAGACTCTATGTTGAATTTGAGACGAAGCAGAATCTGCCGTGATTCTGCCGCTTCTCTCCGCTAGCGTTCTGAGGTGGATATCGATAGGTTGATCAGGCCTCAATCCGAGGACAGGTTCTTAACCACTTGCTGAGGTTAAAAAAATGTAACGTGTTCGCGGGGTGCTAATCACGTTATCGGTAATAGATATGATAGTTGGCAGGTGGCCTGCTCTTCCAGAGAGGAGGTGAGAGCTGAGAACAAAAGGAGGCTTCGAGGGTGTACTGAGGAACAAAGAAGTAATGGTTCAACCAAGTATATTGAAATACTGTCTGTG
>NW_003299119.1:115235-142835 GCF_000151645.1 Tuber melanosporum | reverse complement strand
AGGTAGTCTGTCTACTAAACAATAATATCTAAGGGATCTATCAAGATTAGCTTAATCCATAATCAGTAACTTACAAGATAGGCTCTGATATCTTTCACATCACAAATTACTCAATCATGTCCAACTACTAGCATATAGATTATAAGAGAACATACTTGTTTAGAATTCCCCATGCATGGTTGATCGAGGTCAAGAGGTGAGTAATATGAATGGTTGTATCGGAATGGGTTTGTTTAGCTTCTTCCAAATGGGCAAGAAGGTCATCCATAGCCGGAGGGACATGGGCTAGGCATCCATTGGTATGGTTCACTTGTGTGCTGCTATCTTGAAGCTATATTGTGAGACGGCAAAAGGGTATTAAAATTTGCAGTAACATTGTCACAAATGTGGCTTAGCATGAAAAAGGTTTTCATGTGACACATGGTTATGAGTCACAGGTATGTTATTGTTCTACACATCTGACTCATTCAAGTCAGATGATTTGTTATGTGTGGGATTTGTGATGCTTTCATACTTGGCTCAAATATGAGTCAAGAGACATGCACCTGGTGAATGTGCCTTGCGAGTATGCCTTACGCATATGATTTATGTTTTGCACATGACCTCGTCATGAGGTCATCGGTTTTACGCATATGACTCAGTCAAGTCATATGACTTGTTTATTGCGTTATGATTGGTTTATGAGTTTTTGCACATGACCTCACTATGAGGTCATGGGTTTTGAGCTTGTGACCACTTTGATCACATGATTAGTTTGTTATGATTTTGTTTCGCACATGTGACCACTTTGGGTCACATGACTATGAGCGGGAAGAATACTATATAAGGAGGGCGATGCGGCCGAGGAGGATTGGTTCTTCACGCTTTGTTCTAAGTACTTTTCCTACTTATTACTTTAACGAATATAAAACACCTTTACAATCTTTATCTTTAGTGCAACGTTATCATTACACTGAAGAAAATTATTCATGAAGAAGAGTTAGAGAAGGCTTACAATAGGTGTTTCTGATAGAAGACAAAGGTCTTGTACTATCGGTAACATAGGCAGAGGCCTAGTGCTATCGTAAGAAGAAGGAAAGAAACGAAAGAAGAGAAGTATCATTCTCCGTTATCAAGAACTAACTATCCAAGGAGGAATCGTTATATTACAAAGCGTCACCTAGTGTGACACCAAATGATACAAGATGGCATGCTCCAACCGAGACAGGAAAGGAGATATCAACATCGACGATCAAAACCTCAACCTAGGTGAATTCAGCAATGCCCTAGATCACATTTCAGCAGAGCCCTCAAGAGCAGCAAGCCCAGTAACCCCAGAGAAAGAATCACCAGTCGATAGCTCTCCCGCAGGAACTCCACGACCTGAGAGAATGTCAGCATCAGGAGTACCTGGGCCACTGGCCCCTGCTGCTTCCACACGAGGCACTAGCATACTTGGAATGACTAAGAATCTGTTTCAAGCATTTCTAGCAGCAACACGAAATACACGACAAGGAAATATCGAACAACCAAAAGCAAAGGAACCTGACACATACAAAGGAGCTGAAGACAAGCTACGAATATTCCTGGCATAGTGTGAAGAATATTTTGCCGTTAAAGGCTATGGAGAACACCATGACAAGATCAAGATTCCATATAAGGAATCCCTACTAAGAGGACTTGTGGGGCAATGGATCATGCCCTTCCAAGATGGAAGGAAACAGAGGGAATGGGCCACATACGAAGAGTTCAAAACGACACTCTTCGAACAATTCGGGGATCCCAACGCTAAAGAGACAGCAAGTCGAAAGCTGGAAAAACTCCAATAAGGAAAACAAACCTTTTCGGCATACTGGAACGAATGCTGACTATTGGAATACGAGGCCATGTTTGATGATACTACCCTCTACATCATCCTCCTAAGAAACTGCAGCGAGAGACTCCGAGAGGTATGGGGACTTTCCGACTTGTGTTACACCACAGTAGAACAATTTGCAAGGTGGGCCATCGGTAAGGAAAGCAAGCTAAACATGGTTCGAAGCAACTCAGAAAACACTATAGCACACAGGGTGGTCCAATCAGCCAGGAATGTGGATGGCACCTTCAAACTGCAAGTGATTTGAGGAGAAAGTTGAGCATTACCACTAGGTGAGCCAATGGAGTTGGACAAATCAAGGGCAGGACCAGCTCTGAACCTGTCTAAGGAAGAATACGCCAGAAGAATAAAGGGGAAACTCTGCTTAAGGTATGGAAAAGCAGGACATCGGATACGAGAATGCAGAAGCCGACCGGACAGTGGATACCAAGGCACCAAAGCGGCTGGAAATAAGCGGTTCTAGAATCAAAAAAGGAGCAATATTCACGAAATGATTGCAGAAGATTCACTGGTGGAAAACGACAAGTGTCCCCAGTAAACGGTGGTCTAGAAGACCCAAGATGTAGACCTGGAAAACCCATCAAGTTAGTAAACTATTACACGGCACTACACACGCAAAGAGGAGAAGGAGATGGAGAATAGGTGATGATCAACATGAAGATATACAATGAAGAAGACGAAAAAACAACAATATATGTAATGCTCAACTCTGAGGCTACCGAAGATTTAATCTACAAAGGAATCTGCAACAAATATGGCCTCTACATGAAAGAAGCGAAGAAAGTGAGACAACTGTACCTAGCGGATGGAAAGCCAAGTGCAATGGATCCTATAACCCATACAGCGACAGTACCTATGGACATTGACAGCCATAGGGAAACGGCAACCTTTGAGGTAGTAGATCTCAAGAAATATAAGATAGTCCTTGGGATACCATGGTTGCGAAAGTATAATCCGACAATTGATTGAAATGAGAACAAGATGACCTTTACAAGCGAACTATGTGCGACACGATGCCTTAACAATTTGCCTGTGGTCAACTCGACACCATTATGAGAAGCGGAAGAAGAAACTTTACATGCAAGGTTCGCCGAGATGAAGCAAGATAAGAGAGTCCGGATACAAAGACTGGACCAAGAGGCGAAAGTGCCTACTGTAACTGGTACAGGTACTCGGTTATTGGTTTTGTTTTATATTTTGTTTTAAGTATCACTTTGATATTAGGTTTGTTTTAAGTATCGTTTGATACTTGGTTTTGCGTTATGTTTTGTTTTAAGTATTGTTTGATACTTGGTTTTGCGTTATATTTTGTTTTAAGTATCACTTTGATACTTGGTTTTGTTTTATGTTTTGTTTTAAGTATCGCTTGGATACTTAATTAATTTCACCAAAGCGTATCAATTGATACCTTTGATTAGTTTTGTTCATGCTAGACTTGAACAGATTTGTGTATTTAAAGACCGCCTGTTTCTACCATAGAAAAGGCAGACTTTGACAGACAGTATTTCAATATACTTCATGGAATGGTTACTTCTTTGTTCCCCAGTACACCTCCGAAGCCTCGTTTATTTTTCAGCTCTCGCCTCCTCTCCGGAAGAGCAGACAACCTGCCAACTATCGTATCTATTACCGATAACGTGATTAGCACCTTGCGAACACGTTACATATACCAAGGGTTCCAAAGGGGCAGCAGAACACGACCTGTATGCCGACGAAGGAATCAAGATACCTGCCAATGGGCAGGCAATGATAGCAACAGGAATAGCCATAGGACTACCAAAAGGCACCTATGGACGAATAGCACCCCGCAGTGGTCTAGCAGTCAAACATCGACTCATGACTATGGCAGCGGTGATTGGCGTCGACCATACAGGTGAAATCAAAGTGGTCCTGGCCAACCTGGCTCCAGAGGACTACGAAGTCCAAAAAGGCGATCGAATCACACAGTTGATCATCGAAAAAATCAACAAAGAGGATCTGCACAAAGTATATCAACTGGAAGAAACCACAAGGGGAAACAAGGGATTTGGAAGCACAGACCGAAAAGACCGCGATACAACAAAAAGAATCGAGATAAAACAGATCACAGCACATGTAACCGGTACGGGTACTTGGTTATTGGTTTTGTTTTATGTTTTGTTTTAAGTATCGCTTTGATACTTGATTTGTTTTAAGTATCGTTTGATACTTGGTTTTGTTTTATGTTTTGTTTTAAGTATCAGTTTGATACTTGGTTTGTTTTAAGTATCGTTAGATACTTGGTTTTGTTTTATGTTTTGTTTTAAGTATCGCTTTGATACTTGGTTTGTTTTAAGTATCGTTTGATACTCAGTTTTGTTTTATGTTATGTTTTAAGTATCGCTTTGATACTTAAGGAGTTTTACCAAAGAGTAGCAGTTGATACCTTTGATTAGTTTCGTTCATGCTAGACATGAACAGATTTGTGTATTTAAAGACCGCCTGTTTCTACGATAGAAAAGGCAGACTTCGACAGACAGTATTTCAATATACTTGGTTGAACGGTTACTTCTTTGTTCCTTAGTACACCCTCGAAGCCTCCTTTAGTTCTCAGCTCTCGCCTCCTCTCTGGAAGAGCAGGCCACCTGCCAACTATCGTATCATTACCGATAACGTGATTAGCACCTTGCGAACACGTTACATTTTGTTAACCACAGCAAGTGGTTAATAACCTGTCCCCAGATTTAGGCCCGATCAACCTATCGATATCCACCTCAGAACGGTAGCTGAGAGAAGTGGAAGAATCACAGCACATTTGGCTTCATCTCAAACCCAAGATAGAGTCTTTGACGACCAGGAGTGGGAAGCAAATCCCACGGCAAGACCTTACAAGAAAGAAACAACCCCGGCGCTCTGCTAAAGAGCGTGGCGATCCTGCAAACACGGAACATACACAACCTCCCGGAGAATTCCCTTCTACCCAGGCAAAAAAGCCTTCCTTTGAACCTCCAAACGACCCCGAATCTAGTAGCGAATCAGATATGGCTAGCATAGGAGGAGGGCCTTCTGGAGGAGGGAAATCTCGGGCAAGGCCTGAAGAAGAAGAGGTACCCGCAGCATTTGAACCCCCTAAGTTTAAACTCCACCTCCCAGCGAAGTTCACAGGTGAAGGAAAAGACATCAGACCTGAAGCCTTTGAACGATGGGCAACAGAACTCTCACACTTCCTACTCTTACAAGGGAAGGATATGGAAGACCTTAAAACGGGACTTATCATTAGATCATTCTGTGAAGGAAAGGCAACCGATACATACCACCAATGCTATAAGGACTTCGGCGGGAATGTAAGATTAAGAGGATCTACAGTTCTCGATTACCTAAAAGGACGATTTCAATCCTCTATAACCAACGACCTCCTATACAACAAATTCAACCAGCTCCAGCAAGTTAACGGAACGAATATCAAGGGAATCACCGATGTGGCTACGGACCTAATAATGTATAAGGACCGGATGGAGAGAGGAAGTATCTCCAAATACATCACGAAGCGACGATTCTACGACACTATGCACCCTACCCTACCGCGAGAAGTAGAACCACACGAGGAAGATGGCAATGATATTGCAGTAATAATTGCAAGAGCTGAACGAAAGGACGCCATTCTCCATGTGACCAAGGCCTACAAAACACAGACATCCTCTAGTAGGAACAGCCAGCCACGACACAAAGGCTCCAGCAACTCTGAAGACGATACCCCACAGGTTTTCAAGAAGAAAACAAAATCCTCCAAAGAATCAAGACGGCAAAAAGGTGAATGTTTTGAATGTGGAAAAACAGGGCACATGGCAAAGAACTGTCCTACAAAGAAAGGAAAAGGAAAGGTAATTAAGCAAGAGGCGTCGGCAAACAATGTTGAAAGCGATAACGCCCAATCCAGTGAATATGAAGAGATCCATATCGGTTATATCGATGTGGAATGCAACAGTGTTCGACCTGCGGCTACATTCAAAGCACACACCGCTCTAGAAGGTACTATCCGGATCAATGGAAAAAGAGCTCGAGTCCTATTCGACACTGGCGCAATCGGAAGAGATATGATCAGTAATGCCTTTGTCTCTGTCCATGGACTCCCAACTCCAGACCTTAACCAACCCATACCAGTCAATATGGCAGTAAAAGGATCACGATCTACCAGCCATAAAACCTGTTCCGCGACTATTCGTCATGGTTCTGCTATACTACCCCCCCAGGAAATGCTGATTGGAAACCTAGCCAAATACGATGCCCTAATAGGCATGCCATTCCTGAACCGCCCAAAGCTATAATCAGGTGTGGGGAATCAACCATCGATTTCCCAGATCAGAAGGTCAGAGTCTCATGCAAGCCAACAAGCGGAGAGTACCGAGCCGCAGTCGGTGAAGCAACTACCCAAAAACTATTGGATGAATACTCTGATCTTTTCCCTCATCAAATACCCGAAGAACTACCACCTATGAGAGAGGTGAACAACCACATCCGCCTCCGAGACCCCTCCAATCTCAAAAACCAACCCGCCTACTCTATTCCTGACGCATACAAAAGCCCGCTTTGTGATTGGATCAACCAACAACAAAGAAGAGGAGTCATCTACCGGGCAGAAGCACCAGGTGCCTCTCCTATCTTTGTTCAACCCAAAGCAGATGGCAAAAGAATCCGCCCCTTGGTTGATCTCAAGCTACGGAACGAAAACACGGTTATGGACAGCACGGCTATCCTAAACCAAACCCTGATCCTAAATGCAGTTGGACGGGCTAGATTCCGAAGTAAGATTAACCTAAGCGATGCCTACTTCCAAACAAGGTTAGATCCAGAAAGCGAACGCTACAACAGTTTCAAAACACCCTTCGGAAGTTTCATTAGCTGAGTTATGTTACAAGGTGATATGAATGCGCACGCCACCTTCATGCGAATTATGGAAAACCTCCTGTGCAAATACCTCCACCATTTTGTTTGGGTCTCCATTGATGAGATTCTCATCTTCTCGAACCCCGCAACAGAACACGCCTACCATATAGGTTTGGTTTGTACCAAACTTAGGGATGCTAAATTTTACGCTAGCAGAAAGAAATCAATTCTGTTTGCTGATAAACTCGATATCCTAGGACATGTTATTGATGATGAAGGAATACACGCAGCCCCTGGAAAAATAGCTTGTTTAATGGAATGGTCAACACCCTGGAATCAAAAAGAACTCATGCGATTCCTAGGACTAGTCAACTATATTGCCCAGTTCCTCCCACAGCACGCCAATGTGACAGTGCCGCTCACAGACCTTACCGGCAATGGAGAATTTGTCTGGACCCACACTCATGACCAAGCGTTCACCAACATCAAGGAATTGATTAAAAACGCCAACATTATTCAACCTATCGACTATAGTAAACTAGAACCGATATGGCTGATTACTGATGCATTGGATGTTGGATTTGGAGCATGGGTTGGACAAGGAGCCTCCCATGAAACGGCAAGACCGGCCGCTTTACACAGCTGAAAGTTCACTA
Organism: Tuber melanosporum; assembly: GCF_000151645.1. NCBI lineage: Eukaryota > Fungi > Ascomycota > Pezizomycetes > Pezizales > Tuberaceae > Tuber > Tuber melanosporum. Next base: position 135,482 of record NW_003299119.1, on the reverse strand, counting down.
ATTCACAGATGAACTATGGAACAACAGACAAGGAAGCCCTTACTGTGATTGATGCTCTCGCCGCTTTCAACCACATCCTGATGGGCAATACCTTCATTATTGTTACCGACCACCAACCTCTTACCAATCTTAAAACAGAAAGGATACCTGGAAGAAGAAGAACAAGATAGATAGGCGAAATCAGCAAATATGATGCAAAAATCATCTATACCCCTGGAAGAACGAACTATTTAGCTGATGCTCTCTCGCGCCTATTTGAGAATCAAGACCTCGCAAACCCTCCCCTTGGTCACGACCACACAAGACAAAGCGAGGACAGCCCTGACGACACTTCCTATGAACAAGAACCATCAATGGCTACCGCCGGCTCTGCCGCTCCCTCCAATCCTTTCTCTTACACGATGTACAGTGCTGCCGGAACAGAACGAGGCAAGGACATTGATGAAGAATGGAAAGACAATTGCAAACTCCGCAGCACACCTTCTCACGAACTTGAACAAAGCAGACTCCACTGGTGCCACTGTTATCACGACACCTGCCCTTTTCACCGGACTGAAATGAAGTTCGGCAACAGATACCAGCGACCGTACTATATGCCTGCTGATGCTTCCAATGACAACCGCTTCGACACCATAGAAGTAGCAGAAGAGAGGATCAATGAAGATGAATCAACCCAACCTCCTCATACCCTTAATCCTGTTCCAACACGATACCAAGGTCTTGAAGAACTCGAACAAGCAGCAGCCTACGTGGATGCAATATCCTATTTACAACCCTCACAGTCAGCCCCGCCATCCTCTCCTCCCATAATCGACTCACGACCACTATATGGTGGACCATTACGAGTATATAACAATGAAACCATTGTCTCGGTCATACCCCCTACTATTCCCGAGCATCGCCGTCAACTCTATGAAGCCTTTGAGGAGGAGGAAGCCCCTATCGAACCAACAAGAGGATCCCTAATCGAGAATGAACGAGATGTTAGATCAACCACAGAAGAATTAACCTCATCTTTCCGACACCAAATGATAGCAGGATATTGCCATGAACCGATTTACTTCAAAGCCATGGATAGCTCCAGGCATGGAGATCTCACTCCCTACAACATATCAAACGGAATGGTCTATACTAGCACCCGTTATGGTGAACGTTGCCTATACATACCAAAGGGCCATATGTTCAATGGAATGACTACTAGAGAATATGTCATATCCAAGATTCACAACAAAGGACACCACAGTGCCGACCGCAACCTTCAATATGATTCAGAATATGTTTACTGGCCAGAGATGAGCAAGGATTTCCGCGATTTCGTCAAACAATGTGAACTCTGCCAGGCAAACAAAGAGCAAACACAACTACCTGCAGGGAAGGCACAGACCCTCCAACTACCATGTGAAATATTCGAATCATATGCCATTGATTTTGCAGGACCATTCAATAAATCCGCTGGATATGACACCATCTTGGTAGCTGTGGACCGATTCTCTGGATACACATGGCTCATACCAATGAAGCTTACCAAATCCTCCAAAGACACCTGGAATAACCTCTAACGATACCTGTTTACCCCCCATGGGTACCCCTTATCTATTGTTAGTGATACTGACCCCGGCTTTACCGCCAGATTCTGGAAGCAAACCTTAACCTCCCTCGGAATAAACCACATTATGGCTGCCCCAGGACACCATGAGACTAATGGCCAATCAGAACGAAAAGTCCGCGAGGTTAAGACCGGAATTAGAAACATGATCAATGAATGAAAAACCAACTGGGAACCAGCCGTTGTCGAACTTGCCTCATATATTAATGCCGGATATTCAGATACCTTGGGGATGTCGCCATACAAGGCAGTCTTTGGCCACTAATACCCTCTCCTACCTACAACTCTATTCAAGAACTCCACGGTCCCTGCCTCCGATGACCACTTAAACCGCCATCAAGCGATTCAGAATGACACTTTCCAAGCTGTTAAGGTCACCCGATTCCGAAGCACTACTACTGCTCTGAAGCGACGACGCAAACATGTCCCAATTCCACCTGGTGATATGCTCATGGTACATGGAAACATGTTCATCACCAATGTTGGACGCAGCAAGAAACTGCAACCCCGATGGCGAGGACCCTTCATGGTCTTATCCTTTGACGAACCTAAAGATAACTACACTGTCCAGATGGATGGACGCATGTACCACCGCAATACTGCTGTCTTCCACGCCTCTGCTGTCAAACGATTCCACCCAAATGACGACTCCAAGTTTCCTGGAAGAACACACTCTTGGCCTGTACCTATCATCATCGATAAGAAGGATGAATGGGAAGTTGAAGAAATCAGAGACCACCGCCTTTGGCATGGAAATGATCAGTTCGTAGTCAAATGGAAAGGATATCCGACGAGCGAAAACAATTGGGAACCACTGGAAGGACTTGCGGACGCTACGGATATGGTGAACGGATGGTGGAAGGACAACATGCCAAACGAATCCCTCCCCCCGACAATCAATTATATCACCATGTGCTAGACACCTAATATGCCAGAAACTGAGCGATGGCACGCAGAACTTAAAGCTTGAGATGGATTTTGGGCACCACACTTTGAGTCAGAGTTTGAAAGCAGCGATGAGGAGAATCAAGCTATGTAGCAGGCTCTCGACAACTTTATCTAGTCGCCAATCACCATCCGAATACCATAACGATGTCAAACTATGTTGAGCTCAATGTGAGGCAGCGACAACAGATTGTTGGACTGTTGTTGAACCGCGATGTTATCCAACTTGAAGACTACTTCGAAAACCTCTGGATGGACTATGGTCCTGATTGCGATCATGCTTGGGTTGATGTACAACACGAATCTGGTATTCGTGACTACGGTGATTTAGACTTCTTTGAGTCTAAGTGTTTCCTTAGAGTTTCCTCTTGCCCCTGGTATGAGACTTGGGATGAACAGGAAATGGCGGAGTTTGAAGCTTTTGTTTCTTTAGCTGATGATTTTGATGATTATTAGTTTTTGTTTGTTTGAAACAGTTGTTTTGTTTTGGGGAATGTAACCGGTACGGGTACTTGGTTATTGGTTTTGTTTTATGTTTTGTTTTAAGTATCGCTTTGATACTTGATTTGTTTTAAGTATCGTTTGATACTTGGTTTTGTTTTATGTTTTGTTTCAAGTATCGCTTTAATACTTGGTTTGTTTTAAGTATCGTTTGATACTTGGTTTTGTTTTATATTTTCTTTTAAGTATCCCTTTGATACTTGGTTTGTTTTAAGTATCATTTGATACTCAGTTTTGTTTTATGTTTTGTTTTAAGTATCGCTTTGATACTTAAGGAGTTTTACCAAAGAGTATCAGTTGATACCTTTGATTAGTTTCGTTCATGCTAGACATGAACAGATTTGTGTATTTAAAGACCGCCTGTTTCTACGATAGAAATGGCAGACTTCGACAGACAGTATTTCAATATACTTGGTTGAACGGTTACTTCTTTGTTCCTCCGTACACCCTCGAAGCCTCCTTTAGTTCTCAGCTCTCGCCTCCTCTCTGGAAGAGCAGGCCACCTGCCAACTATCATATCTTTACTGATAACGTGATTAGCACCTTGCGAACACGTTACAGCACAGGCCTTTGGATGGTACTAGCAAAGGGGAGATACAACAGGAATTCTCAAATGGACATACGAAGACGAAAAAGCAGTCCTTGTGAAAATCAACATCAGCACGGAACTAGCAATCCAGGATAGGAAATACCAAAGCAAACAGTGATGGAAAGAATTGGTTCCAAAAGAATTTTATCAATTCACGAACCTATTCCAAGAAGAGGAAGCTATGGAGCTACCACCTCGAGGACCAGGAATCGATCATCAACTTTAGCTTGAAAAAGACGTGAAAACTGGAAAAACAATAGAGATTTTCTACAAGAAGTTATACCCACTAGGGCAAGCAGAGCTTGAAGAATAGAGGAAGTACAACAAGCAAAACCTAAAGCGAGGATGGATCTGAGACTCCTTCGCATCAGGAGGATCCCCAATACTATTCGTCAAAAAGGAAGATGGAAAAATGAGACTCTACGTGGACTACCATGCCCTCAACTCGGTTACTAAAAATGATCAATATCAACTACCCTTGATTGGAGAAGTACTGGATAGACTGCAGTCAGCAAGATACTTCACAAAACTTGACATCAAGGATGCATACCACAATATACGCATCAAGGCAGGAGACGAATGGAAGACTTCATTTGCCTCAAGATGCGGAATGTTCGAATACTTGGTTATGCCCTTCGGGCTAACCAATGTACCGGCTTCATTCCAGAGATGGATCAACAAGGTACTCAATAAGTACCTTGACATATGTTGCATCGTATACTTGGATGATGTACTCATCTACTCGGAAAACATACAACACCAGAAGCATATCAGCAATATCATAGCCGCAATAACAGGATCAGGAATGAAGACCAAACCAACAAAATGCGAATTCCATAAAGAAGAAACGGAGTACCTCAGATTTATCATCAACCAAAGTGGGGTGAAGGTCGACTCTGTCAAAACAGCAGCACTATGGGATTGGGCCAAACCGAACGACAAAACAGATGTTCAGTGCTTTATGGGATTCTGCAACTTTTAACCAAGGTTTATAGAGGGATTCAGTAGGCTTGCAAAACCACTCTATAACCTAACAAAGAAAGACAAGAAATGAGAATGGGGAGAAACAGAACAGAAAGCAGATGATGGAATATGAATTCATCTAACATCGGCACCCAGACTGGTTCATTTTGACCCAAACTGTAGGACAATGATCGAAATGGACACCTCAAAATATTTGTGCTCAGGAATACTATCGCAACAATACGACGATGGAAAATAAAGGCCAGTGTCTTACCGATCCAAGATAATAACTTGCGCGGAGTGCAACTACGATGTTGCAAACAAAGAACTATTAGCTATAGTTCAAGCATTAAAGGAATGGAGGAGATACGTTTTGAACAATGACCATCCAGTCCGAGTTCTAACTGACCATAAGAATCTGGTCCCGTTCATGACTACGAAAGAACTGAATGACCGCCAGATAAGGTGGAGGGAACATCTTAGCAAATACAACTTCAAAATCGAATATCGACCAGACAAAGAAAGTAGAAAGCCAGATGGTCTCATAAGGATTGCAAGCGACAAACCACAACCGAAAGAGGATGAAAGAATTAAACAAAAAACAAGAACACTATTACCAAAAACCTACTTCGAGGCCATGGAGGTTATCCAATTCACATCAACTGAGGAAAGGGAAATTGAGAATGCAAATGAAAAAGACAAAACAATTCAGGCAATAAGAGAAGCATTGAAGGAAGGAAAAAAGGAGATGAAAGAAATTGCTCTGGGTTTATGCCAATGGAAGAATGGAAACATGTGGTACGACGAAAAACAAGGGATTCCGGAAAAAGAAGAGATAAGGACAGATATCATACGATAACACCACGATATCTGAATGGCAGGACATGGAGGAACGGCTAAAACCACTGAATTCATCACGAGGTTATTCTATTGGCCAGGACTACACGAAGACATCAAACGATATGTCAAAAACTGTGACATATGTCAAAGGGTGAAAATGGCTAAACACATACCATACGGATTACTGAAATCAAACAAAGTTCCTGAACGACCATGGGAAACAATCACTATGGATTTTATCATGGACCTACCGGCATTGGAAAATTGCGATAGCATCCTGGTCATGGTGGATCGTCTGACCAAAATGAGTCATTTCATTCCAGTCAGAAAAGATATTGACAGGAGGGATTTTATACAGACATTCTTCCGAGAATTCTTCTGACTTCACGGCCTCCCAAGGAATATCATTACCTATCGAGGAACACTATTCACATCGGGACTATGGAAGAAAGTAAGCAGAGAAATGGGAATACAAAACAGAATGAGCAGAGCATTCCACCCGCAAACCGATGGATAAACGGAACGGGTAAATGCGATACTCAAACAATATTTACGGGCCTACGTCAATTATCAACAAGATCATTGGTACAAACTGTTATCAATGGCTGAATTCGCATACAACAATGGAAAGCAAGAAACAATTGGCACAACACCCTTCTTCGCAAATTACGGACAACATCCACAAAGTCAGACCACATATCATACGATTAATGGTATCATACCGGACAAAACAGATATGGGGAAACTATACGAGACATTACAATATGAAATGAGTCAGGCACAACAATGACAAAAAGAACAACACGATAAGTAGCGAAGCCCGGATCTGAACATACAACCGGGAGATATGGTATGGCTAATACCACGCAATATCCATATGACGCGACCATCAAAGAAATTGGACTACAAGAAAATCGGACCATTCAGGATACTGGAAAGAGTAGGCAGCTGAGCTTATAAACTCGACCTTCCACCCTCAATGCGAATACACAACACATTCCACATCTCACTCCTCAAATTACACAATGACAACAAGTTTCCCACACAAATACTTATTCATCCTCCTCCGATCGAACTCGACGCAGAACCAGAATACAAGATCGATGAAAGAGTTGATTCTTGCTTCTTGTATGGTCACCTCAAATATCGAGCCAAGTGGATGGAATATTCACCCGAATACAATAAAACTTGGTATTTCGCACACAACTTTGAACATGTACAAGATGCCATCTCAACCTTCTACCAGTATTGCCCAGGCAAGCTCGGCCCCGGTAACAATCACGTTCAACCAAGACAAAGGCGAGTGAAAGGCTCCCGCGCCATTGCAAGAACACGAGGGCTGGGATGATAGTCCCCTCTAAACTACACAGACCAGCCTCGAATATACATTCATGGGACTAACCAATGAAGAAGTCAGAGAGAGGGAAAAACAAGTACAGCATAACGCCATGTCATGGACGGTATGCTATGATAAGGGATGGCAAACACATTTTGGCGACAAGAAAGGCTTGGGGTGGTTCCCAAGGGAATGTCGAAAGTGTGGTCCACGCCCGGACCATGTCCTGAAGCATTGGCAACAATGCTTCAGAAATGGGTGCAGGATACACAGGGCACAGAAAATATCTAGGGGATTCTACCCGCAAAAGGATGAAAGCAGGAAAGAGTAGGAAGGAGAAGACGCCAGGAAGGTATGGGCTGTGAGAACGTGGTCCAGGGAGGGAGGGGCCCAAAACTCCGCAGCAGATACGGAACCGGACGTCAGGAGCATACACAGACAAATCTGGGGACTCCAAAAACAACTTGGCCAAGCCGCGTCCACAATTTTGGCAAATGACAAAACGATCACGGAGCTAAGACCGGTGAACAATAATCAGCGGCACATGATCGAAATGGCGAATCTGACCCTAGAATTGATAAGGGTCAGATGGAGGATGGCAGACGAAGGGTTCCACAAGCTGAGAAGGACCATGTGCTCAGGAGGATGGGAACTATTGAAACTGGGAGAAAAGATCTGATGGGACTCAGGCTTAGGAGGAGGGAAGCTAATGTCACGAACGTGGCTTAGCATGAAAAAGGTTTTCACATGACACATGGTTATGAGTCACAGGTATGATATTGTTTTACACATGACTCATTCGAGTCATATGATTTGTTATGTATGGGATTTGTGATGCTTTCGCACTTGGCTCAAATATGAGTCAAGGGACGTGCACCTGGCGAATGTGTCTTGCGAGTGTGCCTTGCAGGTATGCCTTGCACATATGATTTATATTTTACACACGACCTCGTTATGCAGTCATGGATTTTACGCATATAACTCAGTCAAGTCATATGGCTTGTTAATTATGTTATGATTGGTTTATGAGTTTTTGCACATGACCTCACTATGAGGTCATGGGTTTTGAGCATGTAACCACTTTGGTCACATAATTAGTTTGTTATGATTTGGTTTCGCACATGTGACCACTTTGGATCACATGACTACCAGTGGGAAGCACACTATATAAGGAGGCCGATGCGGCCCTGGAGGATAGGTTCTTCACCCTTTGTTCTATGTACATTTCCTACTTATTACTTTATCAAATATAAAACACCTTTACGATCTTTATCTTCAGTGCAACGTTATTGTTACGTCAAAGAAAGTAATTCACCAAGAAGAGTTAGAGAAAGCTTACAATAGGCATTCACGATAGAAAACAAAGGTCTTGCACTATCGGTAACGTAGGCAGAGGCCTAGTGCTATCGTAAGACAAAGGACAGAAATGAAAGAAGGGAAGTATCATTCCCCATCGTCAAGAACTAACTATTCAAGGAGAGATCGTTACAATCGTAGCCAAATCATCGCAATCATCTCTAGTTAGTTCATCGGAGGGATTAGATCAGGGTGAATAAGGTCTCGGTCCACGATTTTGAACTCAGAACTTCCAACTTTTGGCATATCGTGGGCTTTCTCTTTTCTTTCTTCCATCATAGCAGTTCCAATAAAGCCCTCCATGATATCCCTCAACTCAAAAGCCCGTTCAAGGGCATCTGCATCACTAGACCAGCGAGTAATATTTCCAACAAGTGGTATTAGCGCTCAAGTATATTCTTTTCCTCTTACTAGTTGAACCTTTTGAGCAAATCGGTCTCGTCGTTGGGGGGTTCCGAGTATCCATTTGGGAATATTATGGAGCTTGTCCATCGGACCTTTCTTTTTCTGAGACTGTAAGAGATTCCCCTTCTTTGCAATATCCGTATTATATGCAGTGTTAGTCTCAAACGCTTCCCAATCAGAACCCCACAGAAAGCCTTTAACTATAAGATTTATGATGTGACCGAAACACCTCATCCATGAAGTTTGTGGATTAAAAACTATACTTCTTTTCTCTAGCATCTTTCCCAACTCAACCAAAGCAGAATCATTATTAGTCGCATTATTGTAACCAGTACGGGTACTCGGTTATTGATGTTGTTTTAAGTATCATTTGATACTTAGTTTTGTTTTATGTTTTGTTTTAAGTATCACTTTGATACTTGGTTTGCTTTAAGTATCGTTTGATACTTAATTTTGTTTGATGTTGTGTTTTAAGTATCGCTTTGATACTTAATTAGTTTTACCACAGTGTATCGATTGATACCTTTGATTAATTTTGTTTAGGCTAGACATGAACAGATTTTTGTATTCAAAGACTGCCTGTTTCTACGATAGAAAAGGCAGACTTCGACAAACAGTATTTCAATATACTTAGTTGAACCGTTACTTCTTTGTTCCTCAGTACACCCTCGAAGCCTCCGTTTGTTCTCAGCTCTCGCCTCCTCTCGGGAAGAGCAGGCCAACTACCAACTATCATATCCATTACCAATAACGTGATTAGCACCTTGCAAATACGTTACATTTTTTTAACCTCAGCAAGTGGTTAAGAACCTGTCCCCAGATTTAGGCCTAATCAACCTATGGATATCCATCCACATCAGAACACTAGTAGAGAGAAGCAATAGAATCACGGCACATTCGGCTTCGGCTCAAATCTAAGATAGAGTCTTTGACGACCAGGAATGGGAAGCATATCCCACGACCAGACCTTACAAGAAAGAAACAACCCCTGCACTCTGCTAAGAAGTCAGTTGATCCTGCAAACACGGAAGACACACAACCTCCAGGAGAATTCCCTTCTACTCCAGCAAAGAAGCCTTCCTTTGAACCTCCGATCGACCCCGAATCTAGTAGCGAATGAGACATGGCTAGCATAGGAGGAGGGCCCTCTGGAGGAGGAAAATCTCGGGCTCAGCCTGAAGAAGAGGAAGTATCTGCAGCGTTTGAGACTCCTAAGTTTAAACTCCACCTCCCAGCAAAGTTTACAGGAGAAGGATAAGACCTCACACCCGAAGCATTCAACTGATAGGTAACAGAACTTACACACTATCTCCTCCTGCAAGGGAAAGAGGTGGAAGACCCTACAATCAGACTATACATTGGATCATTCTGCGAAGGAAAGGCAACCAACACGTACCACCAATGCTATAAGGATTACAGCGGAAATGTGAGATTACGAGGATCTAGAGTCCTCAATTATCTGAAAGGACAATTCCAATCCTCTATCACTAACGACCTCTTATACAACAAATTCAACCAGCTCCAGCAAGTTAATGGAGCGCATGTCAAGAGGATTACAGATGTAGCTACGGATCTATTGATATATAAGGACCGAATGAAGAAAGGAAGCATTTCCAACTTCATCCTTAAGCGATGATTCTATGATACTATGCATTCTACCCTCCGACAAGAGGTAGAACCACTCAAGGAAGACGATGACAATATTGCAATAATAATTGCAAGAGCTGAACCAAAGGATGCCATTCTCTGTGAGACCAAGGCATACAAGACACAGACATCCTCTAGCAGGAATGGCCAACCACAATGCAAGCCCTCCACTAACTCTGAAGAAGATGTCTCACAGGTGTTCAAAAAAAAGTCAAAATCTTCCAAGGAATTAAGAAGACAGAAAGGAGAATGTTTTGAATGTGGAAAAACAGGACACATGGCAAAGAACGGCTCTATGAAGAAAGGGAAAGGAAAGGCGATTAAGCAAGAAGCATCGGCCAACAATGTTGAAAGCAATAGTAATAATAACCAATCCAGCGAATATGAGGAAATCCATGTCAGGTATATCGATATGGAGTGTAACAGCGTCCAAGCTCTGGCTACATTTAAAGCACACACCGCCCTTGAAGGTACTATTCTGATCAATGGTGTTAGGAATACCGAGATCCGATACCTAGGAACCACCCTAGGTAGGGTAACCTCTCCCGAAATCGAAATCTCAGGTCTCCAACACCCCCCTCCGGCCCCCTTACGGGGCCTGCGCGTCATCATACATATCAATCTAAGTTGCGTCCTGTGAGTATTATACGACAGAATCGAAGGTGTTAAAATAACACTGTATACGTCGCCGCCGTCCGTCCAACCGGATCCTGTTCGCAGGATATATAAGAGGGGACCTTCGGCTAGGTCTAGGAAGTATAACGGAGTGAATCCGTCAACTACCCAGAAGGTTACTAGGCTTCAAGAACGAGATATCTTTGGCATAGGCCGCAAGTAACAGGACGTTTTCGCGCAAAGAGATGATGAAGAGTAAAGGATCTTAATGAAAGACCAATACATTCACATCCACCCTACGATAACCAGAAGAGTCTGGAACTCCTGAGAATACTACCATCGAACCCAATGGAGTTCGAGGAGTGTTACAACTAGGTTCCGGTACATACTGCAACCGAGTGGGTGACTCCCAAACCGGTGACAGTAACCAGAATCCTATTACCCACGGTAAGCAAGGGTTACCGACCGAGGGATTATCTACCAACCCTATGGAAAGGCTTCCTGCAGGTAAGTAGGAAGTCCTCCGGAAAAGATCTATCGGTTGGGTATGGAGTTATGAAGAGTTGAAGTTAGACGACCTAGAAAGTCGGTAATAACAACTATCTTCGCAGATGCAACCCGCAGACGAAACTGATCATTTCATCGACCAGGGAGACGATTGGAGCCAACACAGTTCGACTTGAGAATTGGGTCAATTGTCTAAAAAGACTCTCACCATCGGATAATTACTATTGGAAACAGCATGACTTCCAAATAAGTCATATTATAAGTATCAAAGAGGGTGTGATGATTTTCCGGGTCTCCAGGTGTTCGCACCTTGGAAGAAAACCCGACGTTGCGAGTTATGTTGGAAAAAGGTACATGGTTGTATGTTAGTTAGATGTAGCCCACGAACACTCAGATGCGGAATATAAATATCGAAGTGCCTCCTAAGTTTTAGACATCATCAAGCAACGGAGAAGAGACCTTAACAATATAATATTGTTCTCACGATTTTACTTTACTTTACTTCACCCTACTTTACTTGGCTCTTAGTAGTCATAAACGAAGCGAGTGAAGTCCGAGCCTTCCTAGACAATCTCCGTTTATAAAAACGAATCTCGATCGGCCTAGACAACTCTGAAGTCTATCGGGTTGTCTCCCCCTAACAAATGGTAAGAAGGCTCAAGTCCTATTTGACACTGGCGCGATCGGAAGAGATATGATCAGTAATTCCTTTGACTCTGTCCATGGACTCCCAACTCGAGACCTTAACCAACCTATACTGGTCAATATGACAGTGAAGGGATCACAATCAACAAGCCATGAAACCTGCAGCGCAACTATTTGACTTAGGTCTGCCGTTCTACCTCCCCAGGAGATGCTAGTTGGGAATCAAGCCAAGTATGACACCCTGATAGGAATGTCATTCCTGAACCGCCAGAAAGCTAGAATCAGATGTGGGGACTCAACCATCGATTTCCCAGATCACAAGTTCAGAGTTTCTTGCAAGCCAACTAGCGGAGGGTACTGAGCCACAATTTGAAAAGCAACAGCCCAACGCCTATTGGATGAATACTCTGATATTCTCCCTGATCAGATACCCAAAGAACTACAGCCTATGAGAGAAGTGAACCATCACATTCGTCTTCGAGACCCCTGTAATCTTAAGAACCAACCCACCAATTCTATTCCTGATGCATAAAAAAGTCTGCTATATGACTGGATCTACCAACAACAAAGAAGAGAAGTTATCTACAGAGTAGAAGCCCCAGGTACTGCTCCTATGTTTGTTCAACTCAAAGCAGATGGCAAAAGAATCCGCCCCTTGGTTGACCTCAAACTACGAAATGAAAACACAGTTATGGACAGCTCTGCAATCCCAAATCAAACCCAGATCCTAAATGCAATTGGACGGGCTAGATTCCGAAGCAAGATTGACCAAAGTGATGCCTACTTCCAAACAAGATTAGATCCGGAATCCGAACCCTACAACAGTTTCAAAACACTCTTTGGATGTTTCATTAGCCGAGTTATGTTACAAGGTGATATGAATGCACCCGCCACCTTTATGCGAATTATGAAAAACCTCCTAAGCGAATACCGCCACCATTTTGTCTGGGTCTACATTGATCATATTCTCATCTTCTCGAACACTAAAATAGAACCTGGCTACCATATAGGTTTGGTTTGTACCAAACTAAGGGAAGCTAAATTCTACGCTAGTAGAAACAAATTAATTCTATTTGCCGATAAGCTCGATATCCTAGGACATGTGATAGATAACGAAGGGATCCAGGCAGCCCCTGGAAAAATATCCTGTTTAACAGAATGGACAACACCCCGGAATCAAAAGGAACACATGCAATTCCTAGAACTAGTCAACTATATCTCCCAGTTTCTACCACACCATGCCACTGTGACAGCAGCACTTACAGACCTTACTGGAAATGCAGAATTAGTCTGGACCCACACTCATGACCAAGCCTTTACCAACATCAAGGAATTGATTAAAAACGCCAATGTTATACGACCTATCGACTACAGTAAACCGGATCCGATATGGCTGATTACTGATGCATCGGATGTTGCAGTTGGAGCATCAGTTGGATAAGGGGCCTCTCATAAAACAGCAAGACTGGTGGTATTACACAACAGGAAGTTCACTAATTCACAGATGAACTATGGAACAACAGACAAGGAAGCCCTTGCCGTGATTGATGCTCTGGCTGCTTTCAACCACATCCAGATGGGCAATACCTTTACTATTGTTACCGACCACCAACCTCTCACTAATCTTAAAACAGAAAGAATACCTGGAAGGAGAAGAACATGATGGATAGGCGAGATGAGCAAATACGATGCAAAAATCATCTATACCACTGGAAGAACGAACTATTTAGCTGATGCTCTCTCCCACCAATATGAGAATCAAGACCTCACAGACCCTCCTCTCGTTCATGACCATACAAGACAAAACGAAGACAGCCCTGATGACACCTCCTATGAACAAGAACCATCAATGGCTACAGCCAGTTCTACCACTCCCTCCAATCCTTTCTCTTACACCATGTACAGAGCTGCTGGAACTGAACGAGGAAAAGATATTGATGACGAGTGGAAAGACAATTGCACCCTCCGCAGCACACCTCCTCACGAACTTGAACAAAGCGGACTCAACTGGTCTCACTGTTACCGCGATACCTGCCCTTTTCACCAAACTGAGTTTAAATTCGGCAACAGATACCAGCGACCGTACTATATGTCTGCTGATGATTCCAAAAATACCAGTTTCGACAACGCAGAAGGAGCAGAAGAGATAATAGATGAACAAAAATCAACTCAACCTCCCCTTGCTCTTAATCCAGTCCCAAGATGACACTAAGGTCTTGAAGAACTTGAACAAGCAGCAGCTTACGTAGAGGCAATATGTTACCTACACTCTCCACAGTCAGCCCCGCCATCCTCTCGTCCCATAATCGATTCACGACCACTATATAGTGGACCCTTGCGAGTATACAACAATGACAGCATTGTTTCTGTCATGTCCCAGTAACGATCCCTCCTTGGATAGTTAGTTCAAGGCGATGGGGAACGATACATCTCTTCTCTTTCTTCTTCTTTCTTCGTCTTTCGATAGCACCCGACCTCTGCTTACGTTACCAATAGTACAAGACCTTTGTCTTCTATCGGGAACACCTATCCTAAGCTTTCTCTAACCCTTCTTCGTAAAGAACATTCCTTGTCATAACAATAACATTGCAATAAAGATAACCATCATAAAGGTATTTTATATTTATTTTAAAGTAATAAGTAGGAAAAGTACTTAGAACAAAGCATGAAGAACCTATCCTCCACGGCCGTATCAGCCTCCTTATATAGTGTGCTTCCCGCCCCTAGTCATGTGACCCAAAGTGGTCACATGTGCGAAACAAAATCATAACAAACTAATCATGTGACCAAGATTGTCACCTGCTCAAAACCAATGACCTCATAACGTAGTCATGTGCGAAATTCATAAACCAACCATAACGCAATAAACAAGTCATATGACTCGACTGAGTCATGTGCATGAAACCCATGACCTCATAATGAGGTCATGTGCAAAACATAAATCATATGCGCAAGGCATACCTGCAAGGCACACTCACAAGGCACATTCGCCAGGCACACGTCCCATGACTCATATTGGAGCGAATTGCGAACGCATCACAAATCCAACACATAACAAATCAAATGACTCAAATGAGTCATATGAGTGAAACAATAACATACCTGTGACTCATAACTATATCTCACGTGAAAACCTTTTTCATGCCAAGCCGCGTTTGTGACAGCCCCCTACAATTCCCGAGCATCGCCGACAACTCTATGAAACCTTCGAAGAAGAGGAAGCCCCTATTGAACCGACAAGAGGATCCCTGATTGAGGATGAATGAGATGTTAGATCAACCACAGAACAGTTAACCTTTTTCCGAAGCCAAATGATAGTAGGATATCTCCATGACCGGATCTACTTCAAATCTATGGATAGCTCCATGCATGGAGACCTTGCCCCCTACAACATATCCAATGGAATAGTCTATACCAGTACCCATTATGGTGAACATTGCCTATACATCCCGAAAGGCCATATATTCAATGGAAAGACTATTAGGAAATATGTCATCACTGAAATCCACAACAAAGAACACTACAGTGTGGACCACAACCTTCAATACGCCTCAGAATATGTTTACTGGCCTGAAATGCGAAAAGACCTCCGCGATTTCGTTAAATAATGTGAAGTCTGCCTGGCAAATAAGGAGCGAACACAACTACCTGAAGGGAAAGCGCAGACCCTCCAACTACCATGTGAAATATTCGAATCCTATGCCATTGATTTCGCTGGACCATTCAACAAATCCGCAGAATATGATACCATCTTGGTAGCTGTGGATCGATTTTCTGGATATACATGGCTCATACCAATGAAGGTTACCAATTCCTCTAAAGACACCTGGAATAACCTCCAACGATACCTATTGACCCCTCATGGGTACCCCTTATCTATTGTCAGTGATGCTGATCCCTATTTCACCGCCAGATTCTGGAAGCAAACCTTGACCTCCCTTGGAATCAACCACATTATGGTTGCCCCTGGACATCATGAGACTAATAGCCAAGCAGAACGAAAAATCCATGAAGTTAAGACCGGAATTAGGAACATGATCAATGAACGACACACCAACTGGGAACCAGCCCTTATTAAGCTGGCCGCATATATCAATGCCAGATTTTCAGACACATTGGTAATGTCTCCATACAAGGTAATCTTCAGCCATCAATACCCTCTCTTATCCACAACTCTATTTAAGAACTCCTCAGTCCCTGCCTCCGTTGACCACCTAAACTGCCACCAAGCAATTCGGAATAATGCCTTCCAAGCTGTTAAAGCTGCCCAATTCCGAAGCACCACTACTGCTCAGAAGCGACGACGCAAACATGTCCCTATCACACCAGGTGATATGCTCATGTTACATGGAAACATGTTCATTACCAATGTTGGACTTAGCAAGAAATTACAACACCGATGGCAAGGACCTTTCAAAGTCTTATCCTGTGACAAGCATACAGAAAGCTACACTGTCTAGATGGATGGATGCATGTACCGCCGCGATACTGCCATTTTCGACGCCTCTGCTGTCAAGCGATTCCACCTAAATGACGACTCCAAATTCTATGGAAGAACCCACTCTCGACATGTACCTATCATCATTGACAAGAAAAATGAATGAGAAGTTGAAGAAATCCAAGACCACCATCTTTGGCATGGAAATGATCAGTTCCTAGCCAAATGGAAAGGATATCCAACGAGCGAAAACAGTTGGGAACCGCTAGAAGGACTAGAGCACTCTATAGATATGGTGAACGAATGGTGGAAAGACAACATGCCAAACAAATCCATCCCTCCAACAATCAATCACATCACAATGTGCTAGACACCAACGATGCCTGAGACGGAGCGATGGCCAATGGAACTCCAAGCAAGGGATGGGCTTTGGGAACTGTACTTTGAGTCAGAATTCGAAAGTAGTGATGACGAAAATCAAGCTATGGAGCAGGCTCTCAACAACCTTATCTAATCACCAATCACCATCCGAATACCATAACAATGTCAAACTATGTGGAACTTAATATGAGGCTGTGACATCAGATTGTAGGACTGTTGTTGAACCGCGATGTTATCCAACTTGAAGTCTATTTCGAAATCCTCTTGATCGACTACTGTCCTGATTGCGACCATGCTTGGGTTGATGTACAGCATGAATCTGGTACTCGTGACTACTGTGACTTGCATTTCTTTGAATCTAAATATTTTCTTAGAATTTCTGCTTGCCCCTAGTGCGATACTTGGGATGAAGAGGAAATGGCGGAAATTGAAGCCTTTAGTTTATCAGATTCTGCTTTTGATGATTATTATGTTTTGTTTGTTTAAACAGTTGTTTTGTTTTGGAGAATGTAACCGGTACGAGTACTCGGTTATTGATTTTGTTTTTAGTATTATTTGATACTTGGTTTTCTTTTATGTTTTGTTGTAAGTATCGCTTTGATACTTGGTTATTTTAAGTATTGTTTTAAGTATTACTGTGATACTTGGTTTGTTTTAAGTATCGTTTGATACTTGGTTTTGTTTTCTGTTTTGTTTTAAGTATCGCTTTGATACTTGGTCTGTTTTAAGTATCATTTGATACTTGGTTTTGTTTTATGTTTTGTGTTAAGTATTGCTTTGATACTTAATTAGTTTTACCAAAGTGTATCGATTGATACTGTTGATTAATTTCGTTCATGCTAGACATGAACAGATTTTTGTATTTAAAGACCGCCTGTTTCTACAATAGAAAAGGCAGACTTCGACAAACAGTATTTCAATATACTTGGTTGAACGGTTACCTCTTTGTTCCTCAGTACACCCTCGAAGCCTCCTTTAATTCTCAGCTCTCATCTCCTCTCCCGAAGAGCCGGCTACCTGCCAACTATTGTATCCATTACCGATAACGTGATTAGCACCTTGCGAACACATTACAATTATCCGTGGTGATATACCCAATCTTGACAGCAATTTCTAATTTGTCAAGTACTCGAAGTAGTGCTTGTGCAATATTATAACCACTATGGTGTTCAAGGAATCAATGGAAACCTAGAGTAGCTCAATGCAGTACCCCTCCCGCTGTGGCCCAGTGGCCTACAATACCAAGGTATGATCAGCGGTTTGGAGAGCTCCACAGATTGAAGCTTAAATGAATTCGGAAGGGTAGGTGTTTGAAATATTCACGAACTGTAGTACTAGTCTCATGGTAGAGTACCAAGATCAAATTGGTTATTGTTGTACTAGATTTAGGCAATGTATTTTGATGCCTATTTGGTCGTGAAGTCTAGTATATCAAATTAATGTTACGAATGATGACATAGCTCTATAAATTAGGATACACTAGAACTGTAACCATAATGGGTACTTGGTTATTGGTTTTGTTTTTTGTTTTGTTTTAAGTATCAAACGATACTTGGTTTGTTTTAAGTATCGTTTGATACTTGGTTTTGTTTTATGTTTTGTTTTAAGTATCGCTTTGATACTTGGTTTGTTTTAAGTATCGTTTGATACTTGGTTTTGTTTTATGTTTTGTTTTAAGTATCACTTTGATACTTAAGGAGTTTTACCAAAGTGTATCGATTGATACCTTTGATGTAACCGGTACGGGTACTTGGTTATTGTTTTATGTTTTGTTTTAAGTATCGTTTGATACTTGGTTTGTTTTAAGTATCGTTTGATACGTGGTTTTGTTTTATGTTTTGTTTTAAGTATCGTTTGATACTTGGTTTATTTTAAGTATCGTTTGATACTTGGTTTTGTTTTATGTTTTGTTTTAAGCATCGCTTTGATACTTAAGAAGTTTCACCAAAGGGTATCGCTTGATACCTTTGTTAAGTTTCGTTCATGCTAGACATGAACAGATTTGCGTATTTAAAGACCACCTGTTTCTACGATAGAAAAGGCAGACTTCGACAGACAGTATTTCAATATACTTGGTTAAACGGTTCCTTCTTTGTTTCTCAAGTACACCCTACAAGCCTCGTTTAGTTCTCAGCTCTCGCCTCCTCTCCGGAAGAGCAGGCCACCTGCCAACTATCGTATCCTTTACCAATAATGTGATTAGCACCTTGCGAACACGTTACATTTTTTTACCCGCAGCAAGTGGTTAAGAACCTGTCCCCGGATTTAGGCCTGATCAACCTATTGATATCCACTAGAGTGCTAGCGGAGTGAAGCGGCAGAATCACAGCACATTGGGCTTCCTCTCAAGCCCAAGATAGAGTCTTTGACGACCAGGAGTGGGAAGCAAATCCCACGGCAAGACCGTACAAGAAACAAACAACCCCGGTGCTCAGCTAAAGAGCCGGGCGATCCTGCAAACACGGAAGATACACAACCTCCGCGAGAATTCCCTTCTACGCCAGCAAAGAAGCCTTCCTTTGAACCTCCAAACGACCCCGAATCTAGTAGCGAATTGGATATGGCTAGCACAGGAGGAGGGCCTTCTGGAGGAGGGAAATCTCGGGCAAGGCCTGAAGAAGAGGAGGTACCCCCAGCATTTGAACCCCCTAAGTTTAAACTCCACCTGCCAGCGAAGTTTACAGGAGAAGGAAAAGACCTCAGACCTGAAGCCTTTGACCGATGGGCAACAGAACTCTCACACTTCCTACTCTTACAAGGAAAAGATGTGGAAGACCCTACAACCGGACTTATCATTAGATTATTCTGCGAGGGAAAGGCTACCGACGCATTCCACCAATGCTATAAGGATTTTGGTGGGAATCTAAGATTAAGAGGATCTACAGTTCTCGATTACCAGAAAGGACGATTCCAATCCTCTATAACCAACCACCTCCTATACAACAAATTCAACCAGCTCCAACAAGTTAACGGAACACATGTCAAGCCAATTACCGATGTGGCTACGGACCTGATGATGGATGAGGACCGAATGGAGAGAGGAAGCATCTTCAAATACATCCCAAAGCGACGATTCTACGACTCCATGCACCCTACCATCGGGCGAGAAGTAGAACCACTCGAGGAAGACGACGATGATATTGCAGTAATAATTGCAAGAGCAGAACGGAAGGACGCCATTCTCCATGAGACCAAGGCCTACAAAACACAGACATCCTCTAGTAGGAACAGCCAGCCACGACACAAAGCCTCCAGCAACTCTGAAGACGATACCCCACGGGTTTTCAAAAAGAAAACCAAATCCTCGAAAGAATCGAGACGGCAAAAAGTAGAATGTTTTGAATGTCGAAATACAGGACACATGGCAAAGAACTATCCAACGAAGAAAGGAAAAGGAAAGGCAATTAAGCTAGAGGCATCGGCCAACAAGGTTGAAAGCGATAACGCACAATCCTGTGAATATGATGAGATCC